>NW_020707720.1:0-2763 GCF_002925995.2 Terrapene triunguis
TATATACACACATACAGAGAGCATGAACAGGTGGGAGTTGTCTTACCAACTCTGAGAGGCCAATTAAGTAAGAGAAAAAAAACTTTTGAAGTGATAATCAAAATAGCCCAGTACAGACAGTTTGATAAGACGTGTGAGAATACTTACAAGGGGAGATAGATTCAATGTTTGTAATGGCTCAGCCGTTCCCAGTCCTTATTCAATCCTAAATTGATTGTATCTAGTTTGCATATCAATTCCAGCTCAGCAGTCTCTCGTTGGAGTCTGTTTTTGAAGTTTTTCTGTTGTAAAATAGCCACCCGCAGGTCTGTCATTGACTGACCAGACAGGTTAAAGTGTTCTCCCACTGGTTTTTGAGTATTATCACACAGACTATGCTGAGAGACTGTGTCACACACTCTCAAAGAAACTGCGAAACCACCTGATCAGCATCCTATACAGCAAACAGGGAAAGATTAAGAATGAGCTCTCAAAACTGGATACTCTCATAAAAAACCAACCTTCCACACAAACTTCCTCATGGATAGACTTTACAAAAACTAGACAAGCCATTTACAACACAAACTTTGCCTCTCTACAAAGGAAAAAGGACACTAAACAATCTAAACTGCTACATGCCACAAGGAGCCACAACAGTAGTTCCCTTAACCCACCCAACAATATTGTTAATCTTTCCAGCTATACTCTTAGCCCAGCAGAAGAGTCTGTCCTATCTCGGGGCCTCTCCTTTTGTCCCTCCAGACCCACGAACATGATACAGTTCTGCGGTGACCTAGAATCCTACTTTCGACGTCTCCGACTCAAAGAATATTTCCAACATACCTCTGAACAGCATACTAACCCACAGAATCCCCCCTACCAGCACTACAAAAAAAGGATTCTGCGTGGACTCCTCCGGACGGTCGAAACAACAGACTGGACTTCTACATAGATTGCTTCCGTCAACGTGCAAAGGCTGAAATTGTGGAAAAGCAACATCACTTGCCCCATAACCTCAGCCATGCTGAACACAACGCCATCTACAGCCTCAGAAACAACTCTGACATCATAATCAAAAAGGCTGACAAAGGAGGTGCTGTCGTCATCATGAATAAATTGGAATATGACCAAGAGGCTGTTAGACAGCTCTCTAACACCACATTCTACAGGCCATTATCCTCTGATCCCACTGAGGATTACCTAAAGAAACTACACCATCTGCTAAAAAATCTCCCTGACAAAGCACAGGAACAAATCTGTACAGACACATGCCTAGAACCCTGACCAGGGGTATTCTATTTGCTACCCAAGATTCACAAACCTGGAAATCCTGGACGCCCCATCATCTCAGGCATTGGCACCCTAACATCAGGCTTGTCTGGTTATGTGGACTCTCTCCTCAGGCCCTACGCTACCAGCACTCCCAACTATCTTCGAAACACCACTGACTTCCTGAGGAAACTACAATCCATCGGTGATCTTCCAGAAAACACCATCCTGGCCACTATGGATGTAGAAGCCCTCTACTCCAATATTCCACACAAAGATGGACTTAAAGCTATCAGGAACAGTATCCCCGATAATGTCACAGCTAACTTGGTGGCTGAACTTTGTGACTTTGTCCTCACCCACAACTATTTCACATTTGGGGACAATATATACCTTCAAGTCAGCGGCACTGCTATGGGTACCCGCATGACCCCACAGTATGCCAACATTTTATGGCTGACTTAGAACAACACTTCCTTAGCTCTTGTCCCCTAACGCGCCCCTACTCTACTTGCGCTACATTGATGACATCTTCATCATCTGGACCCATGGAAAAGAAGCCCTTGAGGAATTCCACCATGATTTCAATAATTTCCATCCCACCATCAACCTCAGCCTAGATCAATCCACACAAGCGGTCCATTTCCTGGACACTACTGTGCTAATAAGCGATGGTCACATAAATACCACCCTATACCGGAAACCTACTGACCGCTACACTTACCTACATGCCTCCAACTTCCATCCAGGACACACCACACGATCCATTGTCTACAGCCAAGCTCTAAGATATAACCACATTTGCTCCAATCCCTCAGACAGAGACAAGCACCTACAAGATGTCTATCAAGCATTCTTAAAACTATAGTACCCACCTGCTGAAGTAAAAAAACAGATTGACAGAGCCAGACGAGTACCCAGAAGTCACCTCCTACAAGACAGGCCCAACAAAGAAAATAACAGAACACCACTAGCTGTCACCTTTAGCCCCCAACTAAAACCTCTCCAGCGCATCATCAGAGATCTACAACCTATCCTGAAAGATGATCCCTCACTCTCACAGATCTTGGGAGACAGACCTGTCCTCGCTTACAGACAACCCCCCAACCTAAAGCAAATACTCACCAGCAACCACACATCACTGAACAAAAACACTGACCCAGGAACCTATCCTTGTAACAAAGCCCGATGCCAACTCTGTCCACATATCTATTCAAGTGACATCATCATAGGACCTAATCACATCAGCCATACCATCAGGGGCTCGTTCACCTGCACATCTACCAATGTGATATATGCCATCATGTGCCAGCAATGCCCCTCTGCCATGTACATTGGCCAAACCGGACAGTCTCTACGCAAAAGAATTAATGGACACAAATCTGACATCAGGAATCATAATACTCAAAAATCAGTGGGAGAACACTTTAACCTGTCTGGTCATTCAATGACAGACCTGCGGGTGGCTATTTTACAACAGAAAAACTTCAAAAACAGACTCCAACGAGAGACTGC
>NW_020707721.1:0-4098 GCF_002925995.2 Terrapene triunguis
GGGGGGGGCCTTAGCCAGCAGTTCCTGTTGCAAAGAGGAAGGGCTGGGGTCGGTCTCCCCCTCTAGAATATCCTTTTGCAAAACTGCCAGGACCTTATTGTAAGCGGGATCCGGCACATCCAGATACACACCATTTGGGGCACAGCAGATTGTACAATTCCGTGGGAGACCAAGGTCCACGCACAGACTCCAAGGTCTCCTGACCCGAAGCGCCAATGCCCGTGAAATGGTGCAAGGGGAGCATTTTCTCAATACAGGGAGACTGTCTTAGGGGTACGTGTAAGGACTTTTGATACTTAAGGCACTTAATATTTCTTGCCCTTGGGCCTGTGGGGGCTGGACAGCAGCTCCGTGCCCAGTTCTGTCTGGGGGGAATTGCAGGCTAGGGTTATTTTTAGTATTCTTATTCCAAATTTTTATAAACTTGCAAGTTGAGGGACCATAATTTGAATACATGTATGCGGCAGGAGTGCCCTTTTCTGGCACGGGGCCCCGTTTGGAATTAGAAGCTCCCATTGTAAACGCCGGATGGACCACCTCCTTCACTTAGCTATGTCCCTCTACGATGAGTTGGGTACAACCCGCCTCCTTTCTTTAACTGTTATATTACAATAAATGAGAAACACATTAGACAGGTTACACATAACACGCAACTAGTGCCATAAGCCCAGACCTCCTTTTCGGCGAGGCCTCTTCCAAGCCCAGGTCTCCTTTATTACCAGGCGAGACCAACTTTCCTTACGCTGCAAGCCCAGGCCTCCTTTTTCTTACCAGGCGAGGCCACTTTCTTCAATGCATTCACACCAGCGGGGAGGGTTTATAAGGGCGGTCCTCGCACACCCCTCTTCCGGCAAAGAGCACCGGCCCGTCTTTAAGAGAACGGGGTAGGATACTTTATCGCCTCCGGTACGGCGGGCAATTTCCAGGGACTCTCCTTCTCTCCGAGCAAGGGGAGGGAGCCCACGGCTCCAAGCGGAAAATTAGGGAAGGAACTCGGTAGCAGGCCAACCAAACCAGAGGGGCTAGGAAAGGCACGGTCCCCGCACACCCCTCCCCCAGCAGAGAGCACCGGCCCGCCTTCAAGAGAACAGGAGAGGTTACCCTACTGCCTAGGAGTTTGTGGGCGGTTTCCCGGGGACTCTCCACTCTCTGAGTGAGGAGGGAGCCTAAGGCACCAAGAGGGAAACAAGGGCAGGGCCACCCACGACCCACACACACATGACACATCTAATCCGGGATAACATTACGGCACTCTCCGCCACCGGCCTAATGCCGGTGGGACTTTTTGCCAACCCTCACGGTCACTCCAGGGCCCTTCCCTCCGGGGTCTACAGTGGCCGTCCTTTGCCCTTCGGGGGGACCAGTGCCCGAAGTCGAAAACACTTAGCGGACAGACAAAACCCAACACAGACAAGTTACAAAACGGACACACACAAAACGAACAGGCGTCAGGCAAATGAGTTTAGCAACAAAGGTTCGGATTACAGCGCGCCCTCACCTAAACCCAGAGCCTACGGACAGCTCCCCACCGAAGCCCAAATAGAGACAATGGTCTCTTACCTGGTGCCTGGGGTCGGTGTGGAAGTGGTCCGCAGTCCTCCGGTCCGGTGGGACATCGAGTGATCCCGAACGAGCCCCCAAATTGTTGAGGAAAAAGTCACCCACGCATCATTTTGATCAGAGACTCAAACCTGAGGCCCGTTTATTGCAATACATACCAACGCGTTGGGGGTAGCAGTTAGAAACCACTCCCCCGATTTGGAGTACACTTTGCCTTTTTTAAGCCGAAAACCGCAAACATATTACATGTTACACGTCATTGATAGGAATAGGAGTTAGGGTCTTTCCGCTCTTCCCGGCACTCTATTGCAATCTTCCCAGAACAGGGTGAAAATTGAGTGGAGGGCTTCTTGGCGGTTTCCGATACTGTCATTACTTTGCATCATTTGGGGTACCTGTTACTCAAATGTTCCAGGCAGGGTACAGTGACACAATGGGGTTTTATGCCACTGGGGGGCATAGATACACAAAAAGATAAGAAGAGGCGTAATTAATCATTTTAGCTAGTTACTTAATGCTTATTGCTTCACACAAGCGGTTATTATATTTCACCAGCCATAAACACACACGCTATTATTGCAGTCGCCGGGACTTTCCATCCTCCCTTTTCCCCAGACCCCCTCCCTCCTCTGGTCATAACCCTGACTGTCATTGTCAGAGAACACAATACTTAGTTTGGTTCAGGCTTGCGGCCTGTAAAGCGAGTTCATGTTGATTTCATGGTCGGTGCAAATGGGGGTCAGCCAGGCCCATTTTCCTACAGGCCTTTGTGAAGAGTGTTCGCCCACAGGTGATAGATTGGGTGTTTTTGTCTTTTATCCTTTTCCTGAGTGAGTTCATTTGAGAGCATAGTGATCGGGGACTGAGCAGAGACAGCGGGTTTATGTTTTATTACAACAATTTGTAACCCACTAACCCCCCGCCTCTCTTTTTGTCCTGTGACTGCAGGGGCGTTAACGGGCCACTTCACCTTGAATGGGCTCTTACAACACGTGTTAACTCTTTATGCTAAAAAATCCTTCCATCTTGCGTTCAGCTGTGATGCTGGGAGTTCCTTTCCCAGACCTGCGGAAGAGCTCTGTGGCGCTCCAAAGCTGGTCTCTCTCCCCAGCAGAAGTTGGTCCAATAACAGATATTCCCTCCCTCGCCTTGTCTCTGGGAGTTTTCCTGGAATGCAGCAGCGGTTGTTTGTTTTCTTGTCCTCAGGGGACGCCTACTCTGCGATCCCAGGGAGCGACTACAGCTCGTGTGGTCGCACCTGAGCAGGGGCAGTGAGTTATATGAGCCATTGGAGCCTCCACCAATGTTTGGCGTCGGGTCTCTCCCCGGGCCCCGCCTGCCTCCCCCGGGCCCCGGAGCATCCCTGTCTCAAGCGGGCGGCTGCCCCCTGCAGCTCCGGGCTGCGCTCCGCTCTGCTGGCTTCTGGCATCCACTGCCGCCGCAGGGTCCTAGTGCCCCCCCAATCACTAGTGCCAGGGCAGGCTGACCCTGCCCCTGCCCTTCCCCCTCGGACCCTTCCCTTTTCCGACAAGACCCTCCACCAGCACAGGGCCCCCCCTCCACCCGCAGTCACCGCTCCTGCCCCACGCTGGGCAAGGGGCAGCCCCATCCCCCACCCCAGTGAGGGGCAGCAGCAGGGGAGGAGGCACACATGTGATGGCAGCCGCACCCCGGCACCCACCACAGGGGAGGTGAGGGGGCTGCCTGGACCTGAGAGGGGCCCTAGGAGCACGTGCAGTGACAGTAGTGCGAGGTGAGTGTGCTGCAGGGAGGGAGAGGAGGGCCCCTCCCCCAGAACTCGTTGCTGCCGGTGGGGAGATGTAATGGTGCGCCGACTCACTGGTGTGGCCCCCTGCTGGTTGTCCAGGGAATTAGCTCGCCAGCCTCCGGAGCGCCCTCTGCAGGCCGGTGTCTCAGCTTGCCGCTGGTCCCGGTGTCCCTCCTGGACCCCGGTGCCCCTTCTCTCGGGGTTCTGCCCCATGCAGTCTCGCTGGGTCTCCCCTCCCCGGGGAACCCCCAACCCTCTATCCCCACCTCGCCTCAGTCTTTGGCTACTGCCAGTCCCTGTCTAGCCCCCGCTCACTGGGGCAGACTGCAGTATAATTGCCACTCATCATTGGCAAGGAGGGTTTGGACCTTCTGCCTCTGCCTACCCTGGGCTACACCTTTGCAACCCCAGTACCATTCCTGGCCTTTAACAAGGCCTGAAGCCTGGGGGTTTTCTAGGCCAGAGCTCCCCCAGCTCCTCTGGCCTTTCCCCAGCCCTGCTCCAGTCTAGGTACCCTGCTCAGCTCCCAGCAGCCAGGCCCATCCCTCTCAACCTCTAGAGAGAGACTCTCTGAGCTCCAGCCTAGCAGCCCCTTTATAGGGCCAGCTGCGGCCTGATTGGGGCGTGGCCCCAGTTGAGGCTACTTCCCCAATCAGCCTAGGTTTTTCTCTCAGCCCCAGCCCTCCCCAAGGCTGCTTTTACCCCTCCGGGCAGGAGCAGGGTGACCACCCCGCTACAGGAGAGAGCTGGGGGGAGTCCTTCTCTCTGGC
>NW_020707722.1:0-4097 GCF_002925995.2 Terrapene triunguis
TACTGTGTCCAGTTTTGGGCCCCACACTACAAGAAGGATGTGGAAAAATTGGAAAGAGTCCAGCGGAGGGCAACAAAAATGATTAGGGGTCTGGAGCGCATGACTTATGAGGAGAGGCTGAGGGAACTGGGATTGTTTAGTCTCCAGAAGAGAAGAATGAGGGGGGATTTGATAGCAGCCTACAACTACCTGAAGGGGGGTTTCAAAGAGGATGGAACTCGGCTGTTCTCAATGGTGGCAGATGACAGAACAAGGAGCAATGGTCTCAAGTTGCAGTGGGGGAGGTCTAAGTTGGATATTAGGAAACACTATTTCACTAGGAGGGTGGTGAAGCACTGGAATGCATTACCTAGGGAGGTGGTGGAGTCTCCTTCCTTGGAGGTTTTTAAGGCCCGGCTTGACAAAGCCCTGGCTGGGATGATTTAGTTGGGAATTGGTCCTGCTTTGAGCAGGGGGTTGGACTAGATGACCTCCTGAGGTCCCTTCCAACCCTGATATTCTATGATTCTATGATTGTTAATGCCGGATGGACCACCTCCTTCACTTAGCTATGTCCCTCTATGATGAGTTGGGTACAACCCGCCTCCTTTCTTTAACTGCTATATTACAATAAACGAGAAACACATTAGACAGGTTACACATAACACGCAACTAGTGCCATAAGCTCAGACCTCCTTTTCGGCGAGGCCTCTTCCAAGCCCAGGTCTCCTTTATTACCAGGCGAGACTAACTTTCCTTACGCTGCAAGCCCAGGCCTCCTTTTTCTTACCAGGCGAGGCCACTTTCCTCAATGCATTCACACCAGCGGGGAGGGTTTATAAGGGCGGTCCTCGCACACCCCTCTTCCGGCAAAGAGCACCGGCCCGTCTTTAAGAGAACGGGGTAGGATACTTTATCGCCTCCGGTAAGGCGGGCGATTTCCAGGGACTCCCCTTCTCTCTGAGCAAGGGGAGGGAGCCCACGGCTCCAAACGGAAAATTAGGGAAGGAACTCGGTCGCAGGCCAACCAAACCAGAGGGGCTAGGAAAGGCACGGTCCCCACACACCCCTCCCCCAGCAGAGAGCACCGGCCTGCCTTCAAGAGAACGGGCTAGGTTACCCTACTGCCTAGGAGTTCGTGGGCGGTTTCCCGGGGACTCTCCGCTCTCTGAGCAAGGAGGGGGCCTAAGGCACCAAGAGGGAAACGAGGGCAGGGCCACCCACGACCCACACACACATGACACACCTAATCCGGGATAACATTACGGCACTCTCCGCCACCGGCCTAATGCCGGTGGGACTTTTTGCCAACCCTAACGGCCACTCCATGGCCCTTCCCTCCGGGGTCTACGGTGGCCATCCTTCGCCCTTCGGGGGGACCAGTGCCCGAAGTCGAAAACACTTAGCGGACAGACAAAACCCAACACAGACAAGTTACAAAACGGACACACACAAAACGAACAGGCGTCAGGCAAATGAGTTTAGCAACAAAGGTTCAGATTACAGCGCGCCCTCACCTAAACCCAGAGCCTACGGGCAGCTCCCCACCGAAGCCCAAATAGAGACAATGGTCTCTTACCTGGCGCCTGGGGTCGGTGTGGAAGTGGTCCGCAGTCCTCCGGTCCGGTGGGACGTCGAGTGATCCCGGACGAGCCCCCAAATTGTTGTGGAAAAAGTCATCCACGCATCATTTTGATCAGAGACTCAAACCTGAGGCCCATTTATTGCAATACATACCAACGCGTTGGGGGTAGCAGTTAGAAACCACTCCCCCGATTTGGAGTACACTTTGCCTTTTTTAAGCCGAAACCGCAAACATATTACATGTTACACGTCATTGATAGGAATAGGAGAGTCAGGGTCTTTCCGCTCTTCCCGGCACTCTATTGCAATCTTCCCAGAACAGGGTGCAAATTGAGTGGAGGGCTTCTTGGCAGTTTCCGATACTGTCATTACTTTGCATCATTTGGGGTACCTGTTACTCAAATGTTCCAGGCAGGTTACAGTGACACAATGGCGTTTTATGCCACTGGGGGGCATAGATACACAAAAAGATAAGAAGAGGCGTAATTAATCATTTTAGCTAGTTACTTAATGCTTATTGCTTCACACAAGCGGTTATTATATTTCACCAGCCATAAACACACACGCTATTATTGCAGTCGCCGGGACTTTCCATCCTCCCTTTTCCCCAGACCCCCTCCCTCCTCTGGTCAAAACCCTGACTGTCATTGTCAGAGAACACAATACTTAGTTTGGTTCAGGCTTGCGGCCTGTAAAGCGAGTTTATGTTGATTTCATGGTCGGTGCAAATGGGGGTCAGCCAGGCCCATTTTCCTACAGGCCTTTGTGAAGAGTGTTCGCCCACAGGTGATAGGTCGGGTGTTTTTGTCTTTTATCCTTTTCCTGAGTGAGTTCATTTGAGAGCATAGTGATCGGGGACTGAGCAGAGACAGCGGGTTTATGGTTTATTACAACAATTTGTAACCCACTAACCCCCCGCCTCTCTTTTTGTCCTGTGACTGCAGGGGCGTTAACGGGCCACTTCACCTTGAATGGGCTCTTACAACACGTGTTAACTCTTTATGCTAAAAAATCCTTCCATCTTGCGTTCAGCTGTGATGCTGGGAGTTCCTTTCCCAGACCTGCGGAAGAGCTCTGTGGCGCTCCAAAGCTGGTCTCTCTCCCCAGCAGAAGTTGGTCCAATAACAGATATTCCCTCCCTCGCCTTGTCTCTGGGAGTTTTCCTGGAATGCAGCAGCAGTTGTTTGTTTTCTTGTCCTCAGGAGACGCCTACTCTGCGATCCCAGGGAGCGACTACAGCTCGTGTGGTCGCACCTGAGCAGGGGCAGTGAGTTATATGGGCCATTGGAGCCTCCACCAATGTTTGGCGTCGGGTCTCTCCCCGGGTCCCGCCTGCCTCCCCCGGGCCCCGGAGCAGCCCTGTCTCAAGCGGGCGGCTGCCCCCTGCAGCTCCGGGCTGCGCTCCGCTCTGCTGGCTTCTGGCATCCACTGCCGCCGCAGGGTCCTAGTGCCCCCCCAATCACTAGTGCCAGGGCAGGCTGACCCTGCCCCTGCCCTTCCCCCTCGGACCCTTCCCTTTTCCGACAAGACCCTCCACCAGCACAGGGCCCCCCCCTCCGCCCGCAGTCACCGCTCCTGCCCCATGCTGGGCAAGGGGCAGCCCCATCCCCCACCCCAGTGAGGGGCAGCAGCAGGGGAGGAGGCACACATGTGATGGCAGCCGCACCCCGGCACCCACCACAGGGGAGGCGAGGGGGCTGCCTGGACCTGAGAGGGGCCCTAGGAGCACGTGCAGTGACAGTGGTGCGAGGTGAGTGTGCTGCAGGGAGGGAGAGGAGGGCCCCTCCCCCAGAACTCGCTGCTGCCGGTGGGGAGATGTAATGGTGCGCCGACTCACCGGTGTGGCCCCCTGCTGGTTGTCCAGGGAATTAGCTCGCCAGCCTCCGGAGCGCCCTCTGCAGGCCGGTGTCTCAGCTTGCCGCTGGTCCCGGTGTCCCTCCTGGACCCCGGTGCCCCTTCTCTCGGGGTTCTGCCCCCTGCAGTCTCGCTGGGTCTCCCCTCCCCGGGGAACCCCCAACCCTCTATCCCCACCTCGCCTCAGTCTTTGGCTACTGCCAGTCCCCGTCTAGCCCCCGCTCATTGGGACAGACTGCAGTGTAATTGCCACTCATCATTGGCAAGGAGGGTTTGGACCTGCTGCCTCTGCCTACCCTGGGCTGCCCCTCTGCAAACCCAGTACCATTCCTGGCCTTTAACAAGGCCTGCAGCCTGGGAGTTTTCTAGGCCAGAGCTCCCCAGCTCCTCTGGCCTTTCCCCAGCCCTGCTCCAGTCTAGGTACCCTGCTCAGCTCCCAGCAGCCAGGCCCGTCCCTCTCAACCTCTAGAGAGAGACTCTCTGAGCTCCAGCCGAGCAGCCCCTTTATAGGGCCAGCTGCGGCCTGGTTGGGGCGTGGCCCCAGCTGAGGCTACTTCCCCAATCAGCCTAGGTTTTTCTCTCAGCCCCAGCCCTCCTCAAGGCTGCTTTTACCCCTCCGGGCAGGAGCGGGGCGACCACCCCGCTACAGGAGAGAGCTGGGGGGAGTCCTTCTCTCTGGC
>NW_020707723.1:0-1123 GCF_002925995.2 Terrapene triunguis
GGTTGGCACGATCAGCCCACAATAAGGGGGGGGCCTTAGCCAGCAGTCCCTGTTGCAAAGAGGAAGGGCTGGGGTCGGTCTCCCCCTCTAGAATGTCCTTTTGCAAAACTGCCAGGACCTTATTGTAAGCGGGATCCAGCACATCCAGATACACACCATTTGGGGCACAGCAGATTGTACAATTCCGTGGGAGACCAAGGTCCACGCACAGACTCCAAGGTCTCCTGACCCGAAGCGCCAATGCCCGTGAAATGGTGCAAGGGGAGCATTTTCTCAATACAGGGCGACTGTCTTAGGAGTACGTGTAAGGACTTTTGATACTTAAGGCGCTTAATATTTCTTGCCCTTGGGCCTGTGGGGGCTGGACAGCAGCTCCGTGCCCAGTTCTGTCTGGGGGGAATTGCAGGCTAGGGTTATTTTTAGTATTCTTATTCCAAATTTTTATAAACTTGCAAGTTGAGGGACCATAATTTGAATACATGTATGCGGCAGGAGTGCCCTTTTCTGGCACGGGGCCCTGTTTGGAATTAGAGGCTCCCATTGATTCCCATTGGAATCAATTATGAAACGCTTAGAGGAGAGGAAAGTGATCAGGAACAGTCAGCATGGATTCACCAAGGGGAAGTCGTGCCTGACTAACCTAATTGCCTTCTATGATGAGATAACTGGCTCTGTGGATGAGGGGAAAGCAGTGGATGTGTTATTCCTTGACTTTAGCAAAGCTTTTGATACGGTCTCCCACAGTATTCTTGCTGCCAAGTTAAAGAAGTATGGGCTGGATGAATGGACTGTAAGGTGGATAGAAAGCTGGCTAGATCGTCGGGCTCAACGGGTAGTGATCAATGGCTCCATGTCTAGTTGGCAGCCAGTTTCAAGCGGAGTGCCCCAAGGGTCAGTCCTGGGGCCGGTTTTGTTTAATATCTTTATTAATGATCTGGAGGATGGAGTAGACTGCACTCTCAGCAAGTTTGCCGATGACACTAAACTAGGAGGCGTGGTAGATACACTAGATATGCATCCGAAGAAGTGGGTTGTAGCCCACGAAAGCTTATGCTCTAATAAATTTGTTAGTCTCTAAGGTGCCACAAGTACTCCTGTTCTTTTTGCGGATACAGACTAACAC
>NW_020707724.1:0-3349 GCF_002925995.2 Terrapene triunguis
TTCGGGGCAGAGACAAACCCACCTGGAGTTGCTAACCCTGGCCAGGTCTGGGAATGCCCAACACTGCCTGTGTTTGCTCTGGCGTGGCCCAGTCCCTGCAGGAATGCGGGATGGAGAGGGAGGGCTCTGCCAGGTACCCACCTCTCTGCAATGGCAGCCAAGGACCCACAGGGACCATTACAATGGGATCTGTGGGGCCTGGCACGGCCAAGTGACAGCAGTGTTGGTAGGGGAGGGTGGGTTGGAAGGTTACACTGAAGTGCTGGCTGCGTGGAAGAGCTGTTCTCAGAGCGCTGCTGCAGGGCGGGCCAGCCCCCGTACCCTGCCAAGGGGTAGGATGGATGCTCCTTGCCACGCTGTGGGATGAGCAGAACCCAATTGCGGGGTATGGGCTGGCTGCACGAACCATGGGCAAGAATCCCTGGCCTGGGCTCCACAGGTCTGATTGGCTGGCCATGTCTCTGAGCCTGCTCCTGGCCCCACTGCCACATGGGCAGCTCCCAAAGCACAAGCCGCTCCCACTCCCTGGACTGAGCAGCCCGGCCACCGGCTCTCAGCCTTGCCGGGGCCCTTCTCCACACATGGGCTGGCGTGGAAACCCAGCCCTGGTGCAATGGAGCCGGCCAGCACGGCTGTCTGAGCGAGCACCACACTCCTATGGGAGCCCGAAGCCCTGGCCAGCATTCCCACTGCACCGACCCTGGTCCCACCGCAGAGGCAACCAGGGTGCCAGGCATACCATGCCCCAGCACAGGCCGTGCCTCCTGGTGAGGAACGGGCGCAGCTGCCTGTGTCCCCTGCCTCCCAGAGTTATTTAAACCAGACAAATTCATTATCCCCTCTGACAATTCGCGGGACGCCTCAGCGCCGCCCCGCGCAGAGCTTATTTAGAGGCACTCGCCAGCTGGAGACGCGTTCCAGGCAGAGCACACAGCCGCTTAATTAACAGCGCCTGCCCCAGAGAGCACCAGCCGGCCCGCGGGAGCGCCAGCTCGGCTCCACCGTGCACAGGACGCGGCCAGACGGGCCTGGTGTCAAGGCGGAGGCAGGCTGCGGGGAGGCCGCGCTTTGCTGGGGAAGGGGCGATAGTGAAATGCAAACACGGGGAGACAGCACCTCGGAGGTACCGGAGGAGCCCCAGCCTCGCCACAGGACCCAGGGGTGCAGAGCGCCACCTCTCCGGGCGAGTCGCAGCACATGCTGCCCAGTTGGCACTGCGCTCCAGAGCACGCCCAGGAGCAAAGCCCCCCTCTCAGACACGCCGGGGGCCTCGGCTCCAGGGGCCACGCCGCTCTCTCAGATACAAGGGCAGCCATGCTACGAGCCCTGCACCGGCCCTTCTGGGACTAGCTTCGCCCACCCGCCGGCAGCACCGGCTGCCCTCCCGTCCCACTGCCTGCTCTCCCGACGCAGCAGGGAAACGCACTGGGAACAGCCAAGGAATTTGATCAGGTGAGTTTCAGATGGCTGCCTCCCTCCAAGAACAGTGTCAGCAAAGGAGCCCCCACCCCGCCAGCTCAGGCAGCCCGCAGGAGACGGGTCCCTCTGTGACGGAGCAGGGAGCTGGCTCCCCCGCTGATTCCTAGAGAGAAGCCGCCACACCGGGACGGTCTCATCTTATTTGCTCAGACACACTGGGAGATCCCAGGGCAAACCCAGCCCTACACGGGGCAGCCAGAGACTTGTCCTTTACACCCGGTCCCTTCCATCCGACCCCTCCTGGTCAGAGCACCACCCACCCGCGGCCACGGAGCGCTGCAGAGGGAGCCGTTTCTGGCCATCTCCAAGATGTGCTGGCCTCTCAGCCTGCTGCTCCCTGCAGCTGGCGTTTGCTAGCCAAACAGCACTGCAGCGCTGGCTCTCAGCCACACGATAAGCCATGGGCCGGGGAGGGGTGCAACAGGGCACAGCCGAGCAGGGGGCCCAGGCAGGCCCGGGCATGGCTGCTCCACTGGACTGGGAATGTAACCCGGCCTCCTCCCTATGGGGATGAGGAACCCTGCTCGGTCATGCTCCTGGGTCTATTTCTCTCTCTTCTCTCCCCAGGTCCCTCCTGCTGACCCCCTCCCCAGCAGCATCCACTGAGCATCAGCTACAGGCAGTGGGGCCAGAAGCGGGCATAAAGGGGGGCCAGGGAGGGAAGGACGCCCCCAAACACTGCCATCAGTGGGGGCAGCGTGTGCTGGGCGCCTGGGAGAATCCGGGCACGTGGGCTTTGGCGTCCCAGCCCGCTGCAGCCCAGGGGCCAGATGGCACAGAGGCAGCAGCTCCATTTCTTCCCCTCGCTCCGTTCCCAGGGGGAAAGCGGAGGCGGGGCTCTGCTGAGCCCCATGGATGGCTCACCCGCGCACCCAGCACCCCCTCCCCTCACGCAGGCAGATCCCAGTGCAGATAATTCCCCAGCTTGTTCATTACCCTATTTCACGTGCCATCACGCCTCGCACCCTACCAGCGGACGCTCAGCCGGCCAGCCATAGCCACCTATGGGGCACAGGCCGGGGGATGTCACTGCTCCTACGGGGGAGCCGGGTGGCATGGGGGGCACAGCCAGCGATTGGCGTCTGTGCCTAGTGGCCCAGGGGAGGGCCGCAGCGAGCCGGCGACTCATGGGAACGCTACTGGACAAGTCCCACCCCTCCCCCTGTCAACGCAGCAGCCCAGTGTATGCTGGTGGCCAGTGACGCAGGGAGCCCAGGCCTTGCCCCATCCCTTCGAAATGTCAGCGGGCAGCATGGGCAGCTCTGGAGAGGGTGGGGTGAAGCCCAGAGACAAGGCTGCAAACCCAGCGCCTGGCACAGAGCCAAGCTGAGACGCGCCCGTCCCAGGCGAGAAAGCAGCACCGCAGGGGCTACGGCGACAGCAGCCTGCCCAGAGCCGTTTGCTCATCGGGGAGCTGCTCCCTGCTGACCAGGCTGGGTTCCTGCAAGCTCACAGGAGCCTGCTTTTCAGCCTCGGGGTGCCCAGCAGGAGCTCCCGCAAGGGCTGCGCCCGAAGATCAGTGCGCAGGGAGGAGCCAGTGACGTGCCCCCTGAGAACGTGCTAGCTCCCGGCTCCCGGGGGAAGCCCCAGCACCAAACCGAACTGGCTGCTCCGGAAACCAATGTAACCATGGAAAGCCCAGGACCATAGCAACCACCCCTGCCCTACCCAGCCAGCGGGGCTGGGAATCCCTCTTTTGAAGAGCTGAGTGGCGTCCCAAAGAGACAGCAGCCTAATCTCGGCTGGGGCCGCTTGGCACCACCCTACTAGAGATCGGGCCATATGAGTGCCCTCGGGCAAGGCCCTGGGCACCACCCTACTAGAGATCGGGCCGTATGAGTGCCCTCGGGCAAGGCCCTGGGCACCACCC
>NW_020707725.1:0-3323 GCF_002925995.2 Terrapene triunguis
TTCGGGGCAGAGACAAACCCACCTGGAGTTGCTAACCCTGGCCAGGTTTGGGAATGCCCAACACTGCCTGTGTTTGCTCTGGCGTGGCCCAGTCCCTGCAGGAATGCGGGATGGAGAGGGAGGGCTCTGCCAGGTACCCACCTCTCTGCAACGGCAGCCAAGGACCCACAGGGACCATTACAATGGGATCTGTGGGGCCTGGCACGGCCAAGTGACAGCAGTGTTGGTAGGGGAGGGTGGGTTGGAAGGTTACACTGAAGTGCTGGCTGCGTGGAAGAGCTGTTCTCAGAGCGCTGCTGCAGGGCGGGCCAGCCCCCGTACCCTGCCAAGGGGTAGGATGGATGCTCCTTGCCACGCTGTGGGGTGAGCAGAACCCAATTGCGGGGTACGGGCTGGCTGCACGAACCATGGGCAAGAATCCCTGGCCTGGGCTCCACAGGTCTGACTGGCTGGCCATGTCTCTGAGCCTGCTCCTGGCCCCACTGCCACATGGGCAGCTCCCAAAGCACAAGCCGCTCCCGCTCCCTGGACTGAGCAGCCCGGCCACCGGCTCTCAGCCTTGCCGGGGCCCTTCTCCACACACGGGCTGGCGTGGAAACCCAGCCCTGGTGCAATGGAGCCGGCCAGCACGGCTGTCTGAGCGAGCACCACACTCCTATGGGAGCCCGACACCCTGGCCAGCATTCCCACTGCACTGACCCTGGCCCCACCGCAGAGGCAACCAGGGTGCCAGGCATACCATGCACCAGCACGGGCCGTGCCTCCTGGTGAGGGACGGGCGCAGCTGCCTGTGTCCCCCGCCTCCCAGAGTTATTTAAACCAGACAAATTCATTATCCCCTCTGACAATTCGCGGGACGCCTCAGCGCCGCCCCGCGCAGAGCTTATTTAGAGGCACTCGCCAGCTGGAGACGCGTTCCAGGCAGAGCACACAGCCGCTTAATTAACAGCGCCTGCCCCAGAGAGCACCAGCCGGCCCGCGGGAGCGCCAGCTCGGCTCCGCCGTGCACAGGACGCGGCCAGACGGGCCTGGCGTCAAGGCGGAGGCAGGCTGCGGGGAGGCCGCGCTTTGCTGGGGAAGGGGCGATAGTGAAATGCAAACAAGGGGAGACAGCACCTCGGAGGTACAGGAGGAGCCCCAGCCTTGCCACAGGACCCGTGGGTGCACAGCGCCACCTCTCCGGGCGAGTCGCAGCACATGCTGCCCAGCTGGCACTGCGCTCCAGAGCACGCCCAGGAGCAAAGCCCCCCTCTCAGACACGCCGGGGGCCTCGGCTCCAGGGGCCACGCCGCTCTCTCAGATACAAGGGCAGCCATGCTACGAGCCCTGCACCGGCCCTTCTGGGACTAGCTTCGCCCACCCGCCGGCAGCACCGGCTGCCCTCCCGTCCCACTGCCTGCTCTCCCGACGCAGCAGGGAAACGCGCTGGGAACAGCCAAGGAATTAGATCAGGTGGGTTTCAGACGCCCGCCTCCCTCCAAGAACAGAGTCAGCAAAGGAGCCCCCACCCCGCCAGCTCAGGCAGCCCGCAGGAGACGGGTCCCTCTGTGACGGAGCAGGGAGCTGGCTCCCGTCGCTGATTCCTAGAGAGAAGCTGCCACACCGGGGCGGTCTCATCTTATTTGCTCAGACGCACTGGGAGATCCCAGGGCAAACCCAGCCCTACACAGGGCAGCCAGAGACTTGTCCTTTACACCCGGTCCCTTCCATCCGACCCCTCCTGGTCAGAGCACCACCCACCCGCGGCCATGGAGCGCTGCAGAGGGAGCCGTTTCTGGCCATCTCCAAGATCTGCTGCCCTCTCAGCCTGCCGCTCCCTGCAGCTGGCGTTTGCTAGCCAAACAGCACTGCAGCGCTGGCTCTCCTCCACACTATAAGCCATGGGCCGGGGAGGGGTGCAACAGGGCACAGCCGAGCAGGGGGCCCAGGCAGGCCCGGGCATGGCTGCTCCACTGGACTGGGAATGTAACCCGGCCTCCTCCCTATGGGGATGAGGAACCCTGCTCGGTCATGCTCCTGGGTCTATTTCTCTCTCTTCTCTCCCCGGGTCCCTCCTGCTGCCCCCCTCCCCACCAGCATCCACTGAGCATCAGCAACAGGCAGTGGGGCCAGAAGCGGGCACAAAGGGGGGCCAGGGAGGGAAGGACGCCCCCAAACACTGCCGTCAGTGGGGGCAGCGTGTGCTGGGCGCCTGGGAGAATCTGGGCACGTGGGCTTTGGCGTCCCAGCCCGCTGCAGCCCAGGGGCCAGATGGCACAGAGGCAGCAGCTCCATTTCTTCCCCTCGCTCCGTTCCCAGGGGGAAAGCGGAGGCGGGGCTCTGCTGAGCCCCATGGATGGCTCACCCGCGCACCCAGCACCCCCTCCCCTCACGCAGGCAGATCCCAGGGCAGATAATTCCCCAGCTTGTTCATTACCCTATTTCACGTGCCATCACGCCTCGCACCCTACCAGCGGACGCTCAGCCGGCCAGCCATAGCCACCTATGGGGCACAGGCCGGGGGATGTCACTGCTCCTACGGGGGAGCCGGGTGGCATGGGGGGCACAGCCAGCGATTGGCGTCTGTGCCTAGTGGCCCAGGGGAGGGCCGCAGCGAGCCGGCGACTCATGGGAACGCTACTGGACAAGTCCCACCCCTCCCCCTGCCAACGCAGCAGCCCAGTGTATGCTGGTGGCCAGTGACGCAGGGAACCCAGGCCTTGCCCCATCCCTTCGAAATGCCAGCGGGCAGCATGGGCAGCTCTGGAGAGGGTGGGGTGAAGCCCAGAGACAAGGCTGCAAACCCAGCGCCTGGCACAGAGCCAAGCTGAGACGCGCCCGCCCCAGGCGAGAGAGCAGCGCCGCAGGGGCTACGGCGACAGCAGCCTGCCCAGAGCCGTTTGCTCATCGGGGAGCTGCTCCCTGCTGACCAGGCTGGGTTCCTACAAGCTCACAGGAGCTTGCTTTTCAGCCTCGGAGTGCCCAGCAGGAGCTCCCCCAAGGGCTGCGCCCGAAGATCAGTGCGCAGGGAGGAGCCAGTGACGTGCCCCCTGAGAACGTGCCAGCTCCCGGGGGAAGCCCCAGCACCAAACCGAACTGGCTGCTCCGGAAACCAATGTAACCATGGAAAGCCCAGGACCATAGCAACCACCCCTGCCCTACCCAGCCAGCGGGGCTGGGAATCCCTCTTTTGAAGAGCTGAGTGGCGTCCCAAAGAGACAGCAGCCTAATCTCGGCTGGGGCCGCTTGGCACCACCCTACTAGAGATCGGGCCGTATGAATGCCCTCGGGCAAGGCGCTGGGCACCACCCCACTAGAGATCGGGCCGTATGAGTGCCCTTGGG
>NW_020707726.1:0-1843 GCF_002925995.2 Terrapene triunguis
CAAACTCATCCACATTCGCAGCTCCCCGCACCAGCTCCCCTGGGACACGCCGTTTCTTGCCCATGAATAATTTATCAGCAGCACCATTCCAAACTGGCCCTGGGTCTGTTGTGTTTGGGCTGGATTTCCATTTGCCTTGCACAAACGGCATGCCTTAGGAGGCGACAGGGAATGGCTCTGTTTTCTACAGACCCTCCTTTCACTCTGTTCCATCATGTAAGAGCTAAGGGGCTGCTGCTTGAAACGGCTGGCCTGTGCCGTGAGAACAGGCCAGGAGCAGCACATATACCTGTGGAACTCCCTGCCACAGGAGGGTTGGTAACTTCGTGCCCCCATTTGTATCTGGGCCGTCTCCTGCCTGCAGGTGTCTGCTGCAGGAGTGTCTCAGTGTGTCTCTGGCATTGCCCACTGAAGGTGGCGGGATGCAGTCAAGGTGGACAGAGGGTCTGACCAGGTGTGGCAAACCAGGCCAGGATGTGACCTCAGCAAGGACTCAGCCTGGGGTTCTGCAACTGGCAGCTTCTCCCGGTCTCTTCCAGAGGACTTGCTCGTATCTTGGGTTTCAGCGAATAGCCTATGCCCAGCAGCACAGGGCTGCTTGGACACATCCATTTGCCCCCCACTCAAGTAAGGATGTTTAGAGCCCTGACCAAGCGACAAGGGGCACTGCAGTTACTGGCCACTGCCCTTCCTGGGCTCACGGGCTGGGTGGTGACTGCGCAGGGATGTGGCTGGACTCCCGTAGGGCTGGGGTACTTCCCCTTGGTGCCATGCGGATTAGTGTCCCTGCGGAGCCCTGCTCCATGCCACACAGTTCACGGGATCAGCCGCGTGGGCAGCACAGAGCTGCACTGTCCAGGGAGTGCCCCAGGATGGGCATTTCCTGATCTGCCAGCATGTAGTGACTGTGGCTGCACCCTCTTCTGTGTCCAGGCAGCGCTGCTGGGCCATGCAGGGGGGAGATTAAACTCTGTTCTTCTCCTGGCCCTGGGGGGTAGCTTGTGTCTCCAGGAGCTCTGTGGTTCAGGGCACAGGGACTGCAGCTGGGACTGTCTACTCCGAGGGGTGTGCCAAGGGGAAAGGACCCCCTGCACACACTCAGCAGCTGGCACAATCTGCTCACCGTGAGCTCTGCCTCACCCCTGCCCCCAGACAAAAGAGACAGCCCCAAGCACTCCTCTCCCCTGCCTGCTGTGACGGGGCAGGGCTCAAACTCCACACAGGAGAACCCTGGGCCCAGCTGCAGGAGCAGCGCCCTGGGCATGAACTGAGCTCCACCTAGGGGCAGTGTGCCGGGCAGGGGACAATTCGGGTTCCTCTCACATCAGATGCTCCTTGGTCCTGGGAAGAGCTCACATCAAAACCAGCACTTCCCAGGAGCCTGACGTTCCTACCCATGGGACATAGATAACAATGATGGGCATAGGATGGGTAAGTAGATAGACAGATAGATGGGGATGGATGGATGGATGGATGGATAGATAGCGGGGTGTTTATGGGGGTGGATAGACCGATGGGTATATAGATAGCTCGGTGTGTATGGGGATGAATGGATAATAGATAGAGCGGTGTGCATGAGGATTAATAGATAGATGGAGGATGGGGATGGGGATGGATAGATAGATTATATAGATGGGTGTGCATGATGGGTAGATGGATAGAGGTGTGTGTATATGGATGAATAGATAGATGGGTAAATAGATGGAGGAGTGTGTATAGGGGTGGATAGATAGATGGAGGGGTGTGTATGGGGATGGATAGATGGAGGGGTGTGTACAGGGATGGATAGATAGATAGAGGGGTGTGTATAGGGGTGGATAGATAGATGGGTAGATAGAAGGAT
>NW_020707727.1:0-1835 GCF_002925995.2 Terrapene triunguis
CAAACTCATCCACATTCGCAGCTCCCCGCACCAGCTCCCCTGGGACATGCCGTTTCTTGCCCATGAATAATTTATCAGCAGCACCATTCCAAACTGGCCCTGGGTCTGTTGTGTTTGGGCTGGATTTCCGTTTGCCTTGCACAAACGGCATGCCTTAGGAGGCGACAGGGAATGGCTCTGCTTTCTACAGACTCTCCTTTCACTCTGTTACATCATGTAAGAGCTAAGGGGCTGCTGCTTGAAACGGCCAGGCTGTGCAGTGAGAACAGGCCAAGAGCAGCACATATACCTGTGGAACTCCCTGCCACAGGAGGGTTGGTACCTTCGTGCCCCCATTTGTAGCTGGGCCGTCTCCTGCCTGCAGGTGTCTGCTGCAGGAGTGTCTCAGTGTGTCTCTGGCATTGCCCACTGAAGGTGGCGGGATGCAGTCAAGGTGGACAGAGGGTCTGACCAGGTGTGGCAAACCAGGCCAGGATGTGACCTCAGCAAGGACTCAGTCTGGGGTTCTGCAACTGGCAGCTTCTCCCGGTCTCTTCCAGAGGACTTGCTCGTATCTTGGGTTTCAGCAAATAGCCGATGCCCAGCAGCACAGGGCTGCTTGGACACATCCATTTGCCCCCCACTCAAGTAAGGATGTTTAGAGCCCTGTCCAAGCGACACAGGGCACTGCAGTTACTGGCCACGGCCCTTCCTGGGCTCACGGGCTGGGGTGGTGACTGCGCAGGGATGTGGCTGGACTCCCGTAGGGCTGGGGTACTTCCCCTTGGTGCCATGCGGATTAGTGTCCCTGCGGAGCCCTGCTCCATGCCACACAGTTCACGGGATCAGCCGCATGGGCAGCACAGAGCTGCACTGCCAGGGAGTGCCCAGGATGGGCATTTCCTGATCTGCCAGCATGTAGTGAGTGTGGCTGCACCCTCTTCTGTGTCCAGGCAGCGCTGCTGGCCCATGCAGGGGGGAGATTAAACTCTGTTCTTCTCCTGGCCCTGGAGGGTAGCTTGTGTCTCCAGGAGCTCTGTGGTTCAGGGCACAGGGACTGCAGCTGGGACTGTCTACTCCGAGGGGTGTGCCAAGGGGAAAGGACCCCCTGCACACACTCAGCAGCTGGCACAATCTGCTCACCGTGAGCTCTGCCTCGCTCCCTGCCCCCAGACAAAAGAGACAGCCCCAAGCACTCCTCTTCCCTGCCTGCTGTGACGGGGCAGGGCTCAAACTCCACACAGGAGAACCCTGGGCCCAGCTGCAGGAGCAGCGCCCTGGGCATGAACTGAGCTCCACCTAGGGGCAGTGTGCCGGGCAGGGGACAATTCGGGTTCCTCTCGCATCAGATGCTCCTTGGTCCTGGGAAGAGCTCACATCAAAACCAGCATGGTTCTTACCCATGGGACATAGATAACAATGATGGGCATAGGGTGGGTAGGTAGATAGACAGATAGATGGGGATGGATGGATGGATAGATAGATAGATGGGGATGGATAAATAGATAGCGGGGTGTTTATGGGGGTGGATAGACAGATGGGTATATAGATAGCTCGGTGTGTATGGGGATGGATGGATAATAGATAGAGCGGTGTGCATGAGGATGAATAGATAAATGGAGGATGTGGATGGGGATGGATAGATAGATTATATAGATGGGTGTGCATGATGGGTAGATGGATAGAGGTGTGTGTATATGGATGAATAGATAGATGGGTAGATAGATAGAGGGGTGTGTATAGGGGTGAATAAATGATAGATAGAGGGGTGTGTATGGGGATGGATAGATGGAGGGGTGTGTATAGGGGTGGATAGATAGATGGAGGGGTGTGTATAGGGGTGGATAGATAGATGG
>NW_020707728.1:0-2357 GCF_002925995.2 Terrapene triunguis
CCATATTTTAGTTGTACTGGCACAAAGCTCCTCTTAGAGATCCTGCCAGGACTCCGGCACTAGACCCTTCCTTGTAATGACCAAAGGATAAATAAAACATGGTCTCAGCATTGGAATCTGCATGACTCAGATCTGCTAATCCCATTCAAGGTAGAGTGAATGGTCTCTGAGAATACAGGCTAACTATTTATGCTAAACAATCTGTTCAATCTTGTCTTTAGCTGTGACATTCAGAGTACCTTTCCCAGACCTGAAGAGCTCTGTGTGGCTCGAAAGCTTGTCTCTCTCACCAACAGAAGTTGGTCCAATAAAAAGATAATACGTCACCCACCTTGTCTCAGGAAATTCTCAGTTAAGAGACTTTAACACCAAACCTACCTGTGCACTCTGACCTACCCTAGGAAGGTAGATGGGGTACAGACACATCCGAGTCATTCCCTTTGTGGGCTGGAGACTACCCCTGGACTCTATCGACCCCACTGCCCTTTTATAATCATGAACCAGCACATTGTAATACACAACACTGATCAATCTCACATGGTCTGAGAGCATTGCTTCATAGAGATCTGCACATGTAGAGGTCCCACCACTCATTAGTCTCCCTCCCCTCTGCACAGAAGGGTGTTTTCTTAACACTGCAGTGGGTTGATAGGGACGTGTACTGTCCTCACTGAATTTCTTCGAAGGAGTCTGTTCAACCTCAAATTGCCTTTTTTGCTTAACCTTTTCCCCCCATCAGTGGAATTCACAGCCAGCAGTGCATAGAGCAAGGCTGCTAGGGCACTGCCAGGGACAAGAGATGGCAGGGGTATGGGGAAAGCTACGTAGATATCTCTGGACTCCCAAGGGTCCCCAAAATATAGGGACAAACCCTGCTCCCTCACATTGGATGATGCAAGAGCAACTTATTGAGGGAATCCTCAGTAAAGAGTCCCCTCCTATGGATTGTACCACAAGAAAGGATATAACACTTGCTAAATGCTACAGACTAGTCTACGTAGCACCCAGGGCTCACAGGGGATGGGACGGCTGGACTACAGACTGGGTAGTCGCTAACACATTGAGCATGATAAGCTGGGGAGCAGGTTCTTGCCTCCAGTTTTGTTCAGAGCTTTTCATTCCTTCCAGAGCAGACTTTGGTGTTGTATTTAGCAAGATTCCCAAGCACTCCAAGTGACAAACAGGTAATACGGTGCCTATCAGCCGCTGTTTTGCTAACACTAGCTCCAACCCTGCTGTGGATGTGAATTTGTTTTACTAAGGGCTGGTCTACACTACTGCTTAAGTCGATGCAACTTACGTGGCTCAGGGGTGTAAAAAAGACACACACACACCCCGAGCAACATAAGTTACATCGACTTAAGCACTGTCCACCCGGCACTATGTCCACAGGAGACGCTCTCCCGTTGGCATAGCACGTCTTTACCAGACGCACTACAGCGGCGCAGCTGCGTCAGCGCAGGCTCTAGTGTAGACTTGCCCTAAGAATCAGCCAAGAGACTGTTTTTTCCTCTGATTAAAAGAACTCCAATCTTTAATTGTCACATGGCCAGCCAGAGTCCACCAGAAGCAAACTCCTGATATAAGGATAACACCCACTAGCCCTTTACACTATGTTTTAGAAAGAGGGCTTAAACCTGTTCCCAATGAACTCAATGGAAGCAGGATCAGACTGATAGTGTAGATTCATTACGACTAGACATCTTTATACAAAAGCAGTTGGCAAGAGAACTATTAGTAACTCATCTTTACATCCCATTTAACAGTTAATAGATTGCTTTTGTAATTCATGACTCATCTGAAAGCAACACAGTAACAGTACCAAAACTCCCAGGCAGTCTCCCAGGATTTAGAAAAGAAGCCAGTAAATTATAAGACAGCAGTCCAACAAGAACACAAAAGCAGGTTCCAGCAGCATTGCTTAATGACCTTATTCACATTGGTTAACCTTAGACAATATAGACTGACACCATCTGCCTGACCAAATTCAAGTGGTATCCCTAACTGCCTGACAGTTAGGTGTTTTGCTGTGGCATCAAATATTAAGTGTTAGGCCTAGTCTACACTTAGAAGTGTGGTCAACAAAGCAATGGGGCTCACAGGTGTGAAAAATTCCACCCCTGAGTGCTGTGGCGATGCGGATCTAGCCCCTGTTGACCTTGCTACTGTTGTTCAGGAAGGTGAAGTTCCAACAGCGATGGGGGAAAAAAACCCTCTGTTGCTGTAGGAAGTATCTACACTACAGCTGTGGTTCCGTAGTTATGCTGCTGTAGTACACATAGGGTATGTCTACACTACGGGATTAATCCAAATTTAGATAATTCGAATTTGGGAAACAGGTTGTATAAATTCGATTG
>NW_020707729.1:0-1308 GCF_002925995.2 Terrapene triunguis
AGAATTGAATTGTTAATTAAGATACTAAGTGATTATTTAAAGCGTTCAAGATTTCATAACTTTGCAATATATGATTTTATTATATCTACTAATAACAAGATGGCTTTCCTGAAGTTATTTTACATAGCACCTGTCCTCGTAGAAGTAGTTGTTTAACTTTGTGCTTGCAAAAGGTATTGGATTCACAGCTTTGGAAATTGAAGATTTCTGTATTCTTAAAACAGGTAGAATAGAGAGCAACAGCGAGACTGCCTCACATCATTGCTCTGCCAACGTGCCACTGCCCTGCTTGGGGGCAGTAAGGGAAGTGATGCTTCTACATAATGAGGCCTCTAGGCCCATTCTATTGGTCTCTGCTGAGATTAAGAACAAGGGAGCCAAATGGTTTTAAATAAGTAAAAACTTGACTGTGGAGCTGAGGTAAATTCAAGCTGGTAACTTGGAGGTGATGGAGACTGTCTTGGTAGCACTAGTTTTCAAGGGACTAAGCCCCCATTCCTGAAAGAGTATTTTAGCAGAGAGAGGCATATTCTCTCCCCCACCAACCCGGCACTGGTGCTTTGGGTTTTAAGTGTAGTCTGCCCAGTGGATTCCCTGGAGCTTAGCCTAGCAAGTACAGAATGCGTGGGAACCCTTGAGATTTGGGGTTCTGCACGCATGGCCTGTATTATAGGATGCCACTACTGGAGAAGATAAAAGCCATTGCATCAACAGGTACAAACCTTACCAATTAGAGAGATGGATCAATTTCCTTAAAAGAATTTTTGATTTGGTTCTAGGGATGAGTAAAGGGTTGATTTTTTTAAAATACTTATTTTAATCTGTCTAATTCATCTATTACTAACTCTGATACAGAAATGGAAGGATGGGGTTACGGTTAGTGCAAGAACTGTAACCAGCTTCCTGATTCTCCTCCCATGTTTAAACTCTCGTCAATTTTCATCGTTTTTTTGCTGCACAAACCCTAGTTTTATTCCCTGCAGCTATCAGATATAAGCCTAGACCAGTACATATACTTTATCTTTAGTAAGCCTATATTTAAGGTTGAAAACACGCTTTCACACAACTTCTAGAGCCTATGATTGCTAATGGAAGCAACAGAGGGTCCTGTGGCACCTTTAAGACTAACAGAAGTATTGGGAGCATAAGCTTTCGTGGGTAAGAACCTCACTTCTTCAGATGCATCTGAAGGTTCTTACCCACGAAAGCTTATGCTCCCAATACTTCTGTTAGGGTATGTCTACACTACGGGATTAATCCGAATTTAGATAATTCGAATTTGGGAAACAGGTTGTATAAATTCGATTG
>NW_020707730.1:0-1268 GCF_002925995.2 Terrapene triunguis
AGAATTGAATTGTTAATTAAGATACTAAGTGATTATTTAAAGCGTTCGAGATTTCATAACTTCGCAATATATGATTTTATTATATCTACTAATAACAAGATGGCTTTCCTGAAGTTATTTTACATAGCACCTGTCCTCGTAGAAGTAGTTGTTTAACTTTGTGCTTGCAAAAGGTATTGGATTCACAGCTTTGGAAATTGAAGATTTCTGTATTCTTAAAACAGGTAGAATAGAGAGCAACAGCGAGACTGCCTCACATCATTGCTCTGCCAACGTGCCACTGCCCTGCTTGGGGGCAGTAAGGGAAGTGATGCTTCTACATAATGAGGCCTCTAGGCCCATTCTATTGGTCTCTGCTGAGATTAAGAACAGGGGAGCCAAATGGTTTTAAATAAGTAAAAACTTGACTGTGGAGCTGAGGTAAATTCAAGCTGGTAACTTGGAGGTGATGGAGACTGTCTTGGTAGCACTAGTTTTCAAGGGACTAAGCCCCCATTCCTGAAAGAGTATTTTAGCAGAGAGAGGCATATTCTCTCCCCCACCAACCCGGCACTGGTGCTGTGGGTTTTAAGTGTAGTCTGCCCAGTGGATTCCCTGGAGCTTAGCCTAGCAAGTACAGAATGCGTGGGAACCCTTGAGATTTGGGGTTCTGCACGCATGGCCTGTATTATAGGATGCCACTACTGGAGAAGATAAAAGCCATTGCATCAACAGGTACAAACCTTACCAATTAGCGAGATGAATCAATTTCCTTAAAAGAATTTTTGATTTGGTTCTAGGGATGAGTAAAGGGTTGATTTTTTTTAAATACTTATTTTAATCTGTCTAATTCATCTATTACTAACTCTGATACAGAAATGGAAGGATGGGGTTACGGTTAGTGCAGGAACTGTAACCAGCTTCCTGATTCTCCTCCCATATTTAAACTCTCGTCAATTTTCATCAACTTTTTTTGCTGCACAAACCCTAGTTTTATTCCCTGCAGCTATCAGATATAAGCCTAGACCAGTACATATACTTTATCTTTAGTGAGCCTATATTTAAGGTTGAAAACACGCTTTCACACAACTTCTAGAGCCTATGATTGCTAATATCATTCTGGATATCAGTCCAAAGTTATTTCTTTGGAGAAAGTTGAGTCAGTCCCAAGAGAAAGTTTTAGGGGGGAAATGTTTAAAACTAAAAAAAGCTGTTTGAGACAATGATAATTTTGCCCAATTCCCATATTTTAGTTGTACTGGCACAAAGCTCCTCTTAGAGATCCTGCC
>NW_020707731.1:0-2094 GCF_002925995.2 Terrapene triunguis
GAGCGGAGTGGAGCGGAGCAGCTTGTAGAGCGGAGCAGTTCGTGGGATGGCAGGAAAGTGGACTGGCTCGTGGTAAAGGCTGCGGCGGAACACCCACGGAGAAACAGACGGCTGCAAGATATTGACATTCGTGATACACTACTTGCCAAAAGGGAGGGGCGAAGCCCAGCTGTGGTTGTCCCACCTAACCCGGAGAGTAAACTACTATTGAGAGAATGGACCAAACTGAAACTGATACAGGGAGTGCTACACCGAGTGACCACAGACCCTTTACAAAAGCAACGAGCACAGCTAGTGCTGCCAAAAGAGTACAGAGCCCTGGCCATGAGGGCCCTGCATGATGACTTTGGACATTTAGGGATGGAGAGGACCCTGGAACTTATTCGTAGTAGGTTCTATTGGCCTCGGATGGCTGAAGATGTTCGCAGGAAATGTGAGACCTGCGCTCGATGTGTTCAAAGGAAAACTCTGCCCACGAGGGCTGCATATCTGAAGAACATCACCAGCAACAAACCTCTGGAGCTGGTATGCATTGATTTCTTGTCTTTAGAAGTAGACAAGAGAAATATTGGGAACATTCTAGTAGTGACTGACCATTATACGCGATATGCGCAGGCATATCCCACACGTGATCAGAGGGCCACCACTGTTGCTCGAGTACTGTGGGAGAAATATTTCTCAGTTTATGGATTTCCAGCCCGGATACACTCGGATCAGGGGCGGGACTTTGAGAGTCACCTTCTGAAGGAGGTGCTGAGGATAGCGGGAATTAAAAAGTCTAGGACAACGCCTTATCACCCTCAAGGTGATCCACAGCCAGAGAGGTTCAACCGAACCCTATTAGATATGTTGGGGACTTTGCGGCCAGAGCAGAAGGCAACCTGGAGCCAACATGTCGCATTTCTGGTGCACGCCTACAATGCCACAAAGAATGATGCTACAGGAGTCACCCCATATCTCTTAATGTTTGGGCGAGAACCAAGATTACCCATAGACCTGTGCTTTGGTGTATCAGAGGATGGAGATAGCTATGAAACTCATCAGCAATATGTATCCCGACTAAGAGAAAAGCTGCGGGATGCTTATCACTTAGCTACATCTGCGGCTCGGAAGAACGCAGACCGGAACAAACATCGATATGATGCTAGGGTACGTCTGCAAGAACTCCAGCCGGGGGACAGAGTCCTGCTGCGAAATTTGGGTATTGCTGGCAAACACAAGATAGCTGACAGATGGAAGGCAATACCTTACTTGGTGATGGAAAAGCTGGGAGACCTGCCGGTCTACAAGATCAAACCTGAAGATGGTCCAGGGCAGACAAAGACAGTGCATAGAAACCTTTTGCTCCCTGTGGGGGAATTGGTAGACACCCCGTATGAGATGGGCCACAACAGGGCAACCGGGCGGAACGAAGGTGCTCGACCAAAGCGGCCCTCCAACGTGGACAGCCAGCCCCCTGCAGCTAACCTACCCCTAAGCAGCACATGCGAGAGTGAGTCTGAGGAGGAAGACACAACCATGGTGTATCCTGGGATGGAGACAAGATTTCAGTCTCGATCAGCATCAAAAGAGAGCTCCTCCTCTTCCGCCCTAAACCCCATGGCAGAAGTATTTAGGCCCATTCCTGACACCCCTGGGCCACTGGTGGGACCCCCATGTGATGACATACAAAGGTTATTGGACAGTGGAGACATACAGGTGGAGGATGTCCTGGGCACCTTGGACCCTCCACTGTTAGAACTAGAACTGCAGGGGCCTATGCCAGTAGCCGAGGGGCCCTCAAAGGAAACCTCCCCATCTGTCGTTCAAGAGGCTGTCCACTCTACCACGGTAACAGAGAGTCTCAATAGACGAGACAGGGTAATAAGACCAGTAAAACGGTTGACTTATGATGCACCTGGGGTGACTAGTGAGGAACCAATCTGTTTAGCACACAGGCTTGTGGAAGCTAAAGTGGGCTATCTGAGGCCCTTTGGAGGGAACCAGTGAGTTGGTATAATAGGGAGTGTGATTTGTCGGGACGACAAATTCTCGGCTGGGGGGAGGATGTAAGCAGAGTCAGGATGAGCTCTACCCTGACATCTGGTGGTGAAT
>NW_020707732.1:0-1321 GCF_002925995.2 Terrapene triunguis
AGCTGTTACACTACAATGATCGAGCATTTAAGTCAACAACCCTTTTTGGTTTGCCCTTTTGCCTCCAGGCTGGACTGAAATACCAAAGCACATAGAGAAAGCAACTAGCTTCCACGCTAAAAATTGAAGTTGCAGCTTGATAAGGATACATACAAAGAGGACAGACCTGTCCGCTTACAGACAACCCCCCAACCTAAAGCAAATACTCACCAGCAACCACACATCACTGAACAAAAACACTGACCCTGGAACCTATCCTTGTAACAAAGCCCGATACCAACTCTGTCCACATATCTATTCAAGTGACACCATCATAAGGCCTAATCACATCAGCCATACCATCAGGGGCTCGTTCACCTGCACATCTACCAATGTGATATATGCCATCATGTGCCAGCAATGCCCCTCTGCCATGTACATTGGCCAAACCGGACAGTCTCTACGCAAAAGAATTAATGGACACAAATCTGACATCAGGAATCATAATACTCAAAAACCAGTGGGAGAACACTTTAACCTGTCTGGCCATTCTATGACAGACCTGCGGGTGGCTATCTTAAAACAGAAAAACTTCAAAAACAGACTCCAACGAGAGACTGCTGAGCTGGAATTGATATGCAAACTAGACACAATCAACTCAGGGCTAAATAGGGATTGGGAATGGCTGAGCCATTACAAACATTGAATCTATCTCCCCTTGTAAGTACTCTCACACTTGCTTCTTATCAAACTGTCTGTACTGGGCTATCTTGATTATCACTTCAAAAGTTTTTTTTTTTTTCTCTTACTTAATTGGCCTCTCAGAGTTGGTAAGACAACTCCCACCTGTTCATGCTTTCTGTATGTGTGTATATATATCTCCTCAATGTTTCACTCTATATGCATCCGAAGAAGTGGGTTGTAGCCCACGAAAGCTTATGCTCTAATAAATTTGTTAGTCTCTAAGGTGCCACAAGTACTCCTGTTCTTTTTGCGGATACAGAGTAACACGGCTGCTACTCTGAAACAATACAAAGTTTATAATCTCACACAGAATTCGCTAATTGTAAAGACAGATCCCCAAATCGTCACAGAGGTCCATCATAGTTCACCATCCCAGACAGAATTAAAACAAACCCACCCCTCAGGTCTTCATTAGTCCAAAAAAGTTGTGGGGTTTTTTTCGTTGTTGCTCTGAATGTTGTTTTTATTTTTCTGCTCAAAGTAACAAGTAGCTAGGCCTATTGTGTTTGTAATGGCTCTTATTTCAGATCCTCTTTGCAAATGTAAGTCCGTTTGTATTTTTGCAAAACCACTTTTGCTTGCCCAGCTTCATTCTTAA
>NW_020707733.1:0-6047 GCF_002925995.2 Terrapene triunguis
ATTTCTCCTTGTTTTAAGATCCAAGGGGGTTTGGATCTGTATTCACCAGGAGTTGGTGAAAGGAAGGAGGGGGGAAGGGTCAATTTCTCCTTGTTTAAGATCCAAGGAGTTTGGATCTGTATTCACCAGGGAATTGGTGAGAGGTTTCTCAAGGCTTCCCAGGGAGGGAATCCATTGGGAATGGTGGCAGCGGGACCAAAGCTAAGCTGGTAGTTAAGCTTAGAAGTTTTCATGCAGGCCCCTACATTTGTACCCTAAAGTTCAAAGTGGGGATACAGCCTTGACATGGTGGCACAGCGGTGGGATACATTTTAAACCCAAAAGCCAGTAAGAGATTTTTTTTTCCTTCTAGCTGCTTGGAAAGCAGAGCTGAAGGTAGATGCATATCTTATCTCTCCTTGCCTGAAGGCAGAGGTGTTAAGTTTTTTTTAACAAGGGGCTTTGTTAAGAGAAGGGTTCAAAGTGAGCAAACTTTGACTGGTAAAGGCAATTTACAAGCTGAATTGTTTTTTTTTTCTTTTTACATCCTCGTGAGTAGCTTGTTAGAAAGTCTCTGTTAACTCAGCAGCAGCCAGAGCTGAGTACATCCCAGTTTCAGTCAACTGCAGAGGGGTGTGACCCAGCACAAGAAAACAGGAAAATGACTACCAAAGAAGAAAAAGCTAAAGAGGAGGCCCACAAGAGAGCTATGGAGCTGAAAGAAAAAGAGATAGAGCTGAGAGACAGAGAAGAGAAAGCCAAAGAGGGGGCCCACAAGAGAGAGATGGAGCTGAGAGACAGAGAAGAGAAAGCCAAAGGAGGAGGCCCACAAGAGAGATGGAGCTGAAAGAAAAAGAGATGGAGCTGGAAAAAGCCAAAGAGGAGGCGAGAGAAAAAGAAAGGAAGCATGAACTGGAAGTAGCAAGTGCTAAGCAGGATGCATCAGACCATCCTAGCAACTCCTCTCCAGGTACCACTTCCCATCCCAGGAAATTCCCCACCTACAAGGCAGGCGATGATACTGAGGCCTTCTTAGAAAATTTTGAAAGGGCCTGCCTTGGATACAGCATCACTCCAACCCAGTACATGGTAGAGCTGAGGCCGCAGTTCAGTGGACCCTTAGCAGAGGTGGCGGCTGAAATGCCTAAGGAACACATGAACAGTTATGAACTTTTTAAAAACAAGGCCAGAATCAGAATGGGGCTAACACCTGAGCATGCCCGTCGGCGGTTCAGAGCCCTAAGGTGGAAACCCGATGTGTCATTTACCCGACATGCCTACCATGTTGGGAAAAATTGGGATGCCTGGATATCAGGAGCAAATGTTAAATCTACGGAAGAGTTGCCCTTCCTAATGCAAATGGAGCAGTTTTTAGAGGGTGTTCCTGAGGAAATAGAAAGGTACATCCTAGATGGGAAGCCCAAAACTGTAACCGAGGCGGGGGAGATTGGAGCCAAATGGGTGGAGGTGACAGAAAAGAAAAAAGCTAGTAGCAGTTGGAGCGAATATCAGAAGGGGCAAGCCAAAACAAAACCTTATCACCGGGGACAACCCAAGGCCCCACCCACATCCCAAGGGAAACCCCAGACGCCTTCTCACCCCACCACACCAGTCTCCATCAACCAACATCGCCCCGGTGATACCTTAGCAGGGCGATGTTTTAAATGTAATGAACTGGGGCATATAAAGGCTCACTGCCCCAAGAACCCTAACCGATTACAGTTCATTACACCCCAATCACACCAAAGATCCCCAGACCCAGATGCCTCTCTCATACCCTCGGAGCGAAGGGAAACCTTGAGAGTGGGCGGAAAGAAGGTTATCGCTTGGAGGGACACTGGGGCACAAGTGTCAACTATCCACCAATCCCTAGTGGACCCCAAACTCATCAACCCGGAGGCTACAGTGACAATTCAACCCTTCGTGTCACAGTCTGTAACCTTGCCTACAGCCAAGTTGCATGTCCAGTACAAGGGCTGGTCAGGAATGTGGACTTTTGCAGTCTATGACAATTATCCCATCCCCATGCTGCTGGGGGAAGACTTGGCCAACCATGTGAAGCTAGCCAAGAGGGTGGGAATAGTCACCCGCAGCCAGGCTAAGCAAGCTTTCACCCCCATCCCTGTTCCTGAGCCGTCCACTAGGGCCCCGTCTGTGTTACCGGAGACCCAAACACAGGTGGTGGAACCGGATCCCCTGCCAACGACTGCAACAGCCGTAGTGGATCCAATCCCAGAGACCCAGCCAAAGCCAGTCCCAGAACCGGAACTGGCAACGCAACCAGCACCAGAACCATTGCCAGCACTGAGTCCAGCGCTTGCAAACCCGTCTACAACTCCAATGCCAGAGGGCACCAGCGAGCCTGAACTGGCGGAAGCAGCAGATAACCCTACCCAAGAGGCTCAGCCAGAGCCTGAGATACCACATTGTGCACCAGCGGACAGCGGTTCACAGTCAATGGAAAAAGCCCCAGCACCTGCATCGCTTCCAGAGGGACCAATCCCCAGTCCACAGTCCAAGGAGGAACTGATGTCTCCAGCATCAAGGGAACAGTTCCAGGCCGAGCAGGAAGCAGATGACAGCCTTCAGAAAGCTTGGGCGGCGGCGCGGAGCACCCCACTGCCTTTCAGCTCTTCTAACCGATCCCAGTTTGTTGTAGAACAAGGACTTTTATACAAGGAGACTCTTTCTGGTGGGCACCAGGAAGACTGGCATCCTCAAAGACAGTTGGTAGTTCCCACTAAGTATCGGGTAAAGCTCTTGAGCTTAGCCCATGATCATCCCAGTGGCCATTCTGGGGTGAACAGAACCAAAGACCGGTTGGGGAAGTCCTTCCACTGGGAGGGAATGGGCAAGGACGTTGCTAATTATGTCCGGTCTTGTGAGGTGTGCCAACGAGTGGGAAAGCCCCAAGACCAGGTTAAAGCCCCTCTCCAGCCACTACCCATAATTGAGGTCCCATTTCAGCGAGTAGCTGTGGATATTCTGGGTCCTTTCCCAAAGAAGACACCCAGAGGAAAGCAGTACGTACTGACTTTCATGGATTTTGCTACCCGATGGCCGGAAGCTGTACCCTTAAGCAACACCAGGGCTAAAAGTGTGTGCCAGGCATTAGCAGACATTTTTGCCAGGGTAGGGTGGCCCTCCGACATCCTTACAGATTCGGGAACTAATTTCCTGGCAGGGAACATGAAAAACCTGTGGGAAGCTCATGGGGTGAATCACTTGGTTGCCACCCCTCATCACCATCAAACCAATGGTCTGGTGGAGAGGTTTAATGGAACTTTGGTGGCCATGATATGTAAATTCGTAAATAAACACTCCAATGATTGGGACCTAGTGTTGCAGCAGTTGCTTTTTGCCTACAGGGCTGTACCACATCCCAGTTTAGGGTTTTCACCCTTTGAACTTGTGTATGGCCGCGAGGTTAAGGGGCCATTACAGTTGGTGAAGCAGCAATGGGAGGGGTTTACGCCTTCTCCAGGAACTAACATTCTAGACTTTGTAAGCAACCTACAAAGCACCCTCCGACACTCTTTAGCCCTTGCTAAAGAAAACCTAAAGGATGCTCAGGAAGAGCAAAAGGCCTGGTATGATAAACATTCCAGAGAACGGTCCTTCAAAGTAGGAGACCAAGTCATGGTCTTAAAGGCGCTCCAGGCCCATAAAATGGAAGCGTCGTGGGAAGGACCATTCACGGTCCAGGAGCGCCTAGGAGCTGTTAACTATCTCATAGCCTCCCCCACCTCCAACATAAAGCCTAAGGTATACCATGTTAATTCTCTTAAGCTCTTTTATTCCAGAGAATTAAACGTTTGCCAGTTTACAGCCCAGGAGACAGATGACGCGGAGTGGCCTGAAGGTGTCTACTACAAAGGAAAAAGGAATGGTGGCGTGGAAGAGGTGAACCTCTCCATGACCCTGGGATGTCTGCAGCGACAACAGATCAAGGAGCTGTGCACAAGCTTTGCACCGATTTTCTCAGCCACTCCAGGACGGACCAAACGGGCATACCACTCCATTGACACAGGTAATGCTCACCCAATTAGAACCCCACCCTGCCGGGAGTCACCTCATGCCCAAGCTGCTATACAAAGGGAGATCCAGGACATGCTACAGATGGGTATAATCCGCCCCTCTAGCAGTGCATGGGCATCTCCAGTGGTTCTAGTTCCCAAACCAGATGGGGAAATACGCTTTTGCGTGGACTACCGTAAGCTAAATGCTGTAACTCGTCCTGACAACTATCCAATGCCACGCACAGATGAGCTATTGGAAAAATTGGGACATGCCCAATTCATCTCTACTTTAGACTTAACCAAAGGGTACTGGCAAGTACCACTAGATGAACCCGCTAAGGAAAGGTCAGCCTTCGTCACCCAGGCAGGGGTGTATGAATTCAATGTACTCCCTTTCGGGTTGCGAAATGCACCCGCCACCTTCCAAAGACTTGTAGATGGTCTCCTAGCAGGATTGGGAGAATCTGCAGTTGCCTACCTCGATGATGTGGCCATTTTTTCTGATTCATGGACAGAACACCTGGAGCACCTGGAAAAAGTCTTCGAGCGCATCCGGCAGGCAGGACTAACTGTTAAGGCTAAAAAGTGCCAAATAGGCCAAAACAGAGTGACGTACCTGGGGCACCAGGTGGGTCAAGGAACTATAAATCCCCTACAGGCCAAAGTGGATGCTATCCAAAAGTGGCCGGTTCCAAAGTCAAAGAAACAGGTCCAATCCTTCTTAGGCTTGGCCGGATATTATAGGCGATTTGTATCACACTACAGCCAAATCGCCGCCCCGCTGACAGACCTAACCAGAAAGAAAAAGCCAAATGCAGTTCAGTGGACTGATGAGTGTCAAAAGGCCTTTAACCAGCTTAAGGCAACACTCATGTCTGACCCTGTGCTAAGGGCCCCAGACTTTGACAAACCGTTCCTAGTAACCACAGATGCTTCCGAGCAAGGCGTGGGAGCAGTTTTAATGCAGGAAGGACCAGATCAAGAATTCCATCCTGTCATGTTTCTCAGCAAGAAACTGTCTGAGAGGGAAAGCCACTGGTCAATCAGCGAAAAGGAATGCTATGCCATTGTGTACGCGCTGGAAAAGCTACGCCCATATGTTTGGGGACGGCGTTTCCAACTACAAACAGACCATGCTGCGCTACAGTGGCTTCATACCGCCAAGGGAAATAACAAAAAACTTCTTCGGTGGAGTTTAGCTCTCCAAGATTTTGATTTTGAAATACAACACATTTCGGGAGCTTCTAACAAAGTGGCTGATGCACTCTCCCGGGAAAGTTTCCCAGAGTTAACTGGTTAACAATTGTTCTTGGAATGAAACATATTGTTAGTTTTTATATAATCAGTAGTATGTCTAAAGGTACATGTGTCTTATTAACTCTGTTTTCTCCTAGAACTCCAGGAAGAAATCACAGCCAATGTGGAACCGAACGTCCAACACTATCTGTGATTTGGGGGGCGTGTCATAACTATAAAGGGAAGGGTAACAGCTCTCCTGTGTACAGTACTAAAATCCCTCCTGGCCAGAGACTCCAAAATCCTTTTACCTGTAAAGAGTTAAGAAGCTCGGGTAACCTGGCTGACACCTGACCCAAAGGACCAATAAGGGGACAAGATACTTTCAAATCTTGGTGGGGGGAAAGGCTTTTGTGTGTGCTCTTTGTTTAAGGGGTTGTTCGCTCTTGGGACTGAGAGGGACCAGACATCAATCCAGGTTCTCCCCATCTTTCTAAACAAGTCTCTCTTATTTCAAACTTGTAAGTAAAAAGCCAGGCAAGGCATCTTAGTTTTCCTTTGTTTTCTCAACTTGTAAATGTACCTTTTACTAGAGTGTTTATCTTTGTTTGCTGTACTTTGAACCTAAGACAGAGGGGGGTCCTCTGAGCTCTTTAAGTTTGATTACCCTGTAAAGTTATTTTCCATACTGATTTTTACAGAGATGATTTTTACCTTTTTCTTTAATTAAAAGCCTTCTTTTTAAGAACCTGATTGATTTCTCCTTGTTTTAAGATCCAAGGGGGTTTGGATCTGTATTCACCAGGAGTTGGT
>NW_020707734.1:0-1251 GCF_002925995.2 Terrapene triunguis
GGGGGGCATTCTGTGTGACAGTTGTTTGTGTTTCTCCCTGATGCAAACCCACCTTTCTTGATTTTAATTCCCTGTACCTGTACGCCATGTCGTCACTCGCCCCTCCCTCCCTCCCCCTCTCCCTCCCCTGGTCCGTCAGATATAAATTTTATTATAGAATATTTAAAAATAAACGGTACAAAAGATTTGAGGAGTCAGTTGTCGGTCATTGGGGGAACATACAGAGTATGGGGAGGATGTTGTTATGTCAGGGTTGGCAGCACACATAATACATATAGACTGTGATGTCTCGCCTTTTTTCAGACCAGACGCCATAGCCAGCACTGGGATCATGGAGCCCACTCAGATCACCTCGGCAATTATGAGCACTATGAACACCACGCCTATTGGAATAATGGGTTGAGATCGCAATGCCCGGATGATGCAAAGCAGTGCCGCGAGGGGTTCTGGGTACATTGCGTCAGGCCCCTCCCCCGCCGTCACAGCAACGGCAGACAATAGATTCGCGCCTTTTTACCTGGGTTACCTGTGCAGACAACATACCACGCCAAGCATTGAGCCCGCTCAGCTCAGCTCACCGTCACCATATCTCTTCCGGGTGCCGGCAAACGTGGGACTGCATTGCTAAACAGCAGCAGCAGCTTACTGCCTTTTGGCGGTAGACGGTGCAGCATGACTGGTAGCCTTCATTGGCGATCTGGGTGCAGGCAGCTGTGGGGCTGGCAGCCGTGGTGCTGCATTGCACCAGCCCCTTGCCTTTTGGTAGAAGATGGTTTATTACGACTGGTATCCGTCGTCGTCGTACTGCAGCGCCTGTCAATCATGGGCACCCGGGCAGACAATGATGGTTATCAGTCGTAGTATGCTATTTTCTGCCAAGTGCCCAGTATTGTCTGCTAAGCACCCAGAAGAGGCCGATGGCGATCTGGGTGCTGGCAGACATGGGGCTGGCAGACGTGGGGCTAGATTGCTACACAGCAGCAACCCCTTGCCTTTTGGGCAGTAGATAGCATATTACGATTGGTATCCATCATTGTCGTACTGCAGTGGGTATCAGATGGTGCAATAGACCTGAAGGCTAACTGCCAAGCGCCCAGTATTTGCTGCCAAGCACCCAGAAAATGCCAAGGGCTATCAGTCATGCTGCACCGTCGTCTTAAGATGTAAAAAATAGATTTATTCTCCATTCATTTGCTTCCCCCCTCCCTCCTGCTAAACCCAGGCTTTTGAGTTCAATCTTTGGGGGGGGGG
>NW_020707735.1:0-4959 GCF_002925995.2 Terrapene triunguis
GTCTGGGTTTGCTCCTCACTCTGAGCCCCAGCCCCTCTCAACCCCTGCGGGGTCTTACGCTCTTCCCCCTTGGGCGGGGTACCTTTGGTCCTTAGATGCTGGGAAAGGGAATCTCCTTCCCCTGCTGGGGCAGGGTCTCCCTTACTTCGGTTCTCTGATCTTTCAAGTCTCACAGCACACCTCCAAGCTCCAGTCCTCTCTCCTTCCTCCTTCTCTCTGACTGTCTGAAGCAGGGGGTTTTATTAGGTTCCTGACAGGGCCTTAATTGACTGCAGGTGCTCCAATTAACCTGTAGCCACCCTCCCTAGTCTCCAGGGAACCACGCCTTAATTAGCCTTGGGTTTATATATTTCCCCTCTAGCACTCTGCCACTGCTCCCTGGCCCTCCTGTATCACATGCCTCCCCCGCTCAACACCACGGGGTTGGGCTACTTGGGACAAGAGACAGTGCTGTCGTGACAGGCTGTCCACGTTGCCATGTTGGTTTCCGGCTTTAAGCTGTATCCGGAAATGGAAAGGTTGTAGGGATAGAAACCATCTAGTCACTCGTGCATTCCTCTCCTTGTTTGTGTGCATCCACTGGAGTGGGGCATGGTCTGTCACAAGGGTGAACCGCCACCCAAGCAGATAGTATCCTAGAATCTCCATGGCCCATTTAACTGGTAAGCATTCCTTTTCTACTACGGTGTACTGTTGCTCCCCGGACAGGAGCTTTCAGCTTAGGTAAAGGATTGGATGCTCCTCATCCCCCACCATCTGTGAAAGGACGGCCCCAAGTCCTACCTCCGAGGCATCTGTTTGTAGGATGAATTCCTTTTTGAAATCCGGGGCTATGAGCACTGGATGGTTGCAAAGGGCCGTCCTTAGATCTGTGAAAGCTTCTTCTGCCGCCTCGGTCCACTTAACTATCTCCGGGTCCCGAGCTCTCATCAGGTCCGTCAGAGGTGCTGCCCTTGTGGCGAAGTGAGGGATGAACCGGCGATACTACCCCACTATCCCTAAGAATGCTCTGACTTGCTTCTTGCGGATCGGGCGAGGCCATTCCTTTATTGCCTCCACTTTGTTCCATTGGGACTTCACCAGGCCCCTTCCGACTACATACCCGAGGTATCTGGCCTCGGCTAACCCTATTGCACATTTGGATGGGTTAGTGGTGAGGCCAGCCTGTCTAAGAATATCTGGTACCGCTTCCACTTTCCCCAGGTGCGTCTCCCAGTCAGGGCTATGGATCACCACATCATCTAAATAGGCAGCAGCATACTTGGCATGGGTCAAAGTAATTTGTCCATCAATCGTTGGAAAGTCACGGGGGCCCCATGGAGCCCAAAAGGGAGGACGGTATATTGGAAAAGGCCATCAGGTGTAGAGAAAGCATTTTTTTCCTTGGCATCCTCAGCCAGAAGGATCTGCCAGTAGCCTTTTGTCAAGTCCAAGGTGGTCAAGTATCGGGCATTGCCTAACTGATCCACCAGCTCATCAATACGTGGTATTGGGTAGGCATCGAATTGGGATACCTCATTTAACTTCCGGAAGTCATTACAAAACCTCAGGCTGCCATCAGGCTTGGAGACCAAGATGATAGAGCTGGACCACTGGCTGTGTGATTCCTCAATCACCCCAAGTTCCAATATCTTCCTTACTTCTGCCCTAATTTCTTCTCTTTTTGCCTCTGGTATGCGATATGGTTTTATCATCACCCTTGCTCCGGGACAGGTGATGATGTGGTGTTGAATCAGCGTCGTACAGCCTAGTTGTGTGGAGAACACGTCTTGGTTCCGCTGGATCATTTCGACGACCTCTGTTCATTGTTCTGGGGCTACTTCGGGGGATATCTTTACTTGCCCTTGTGGGCCATCTGCCTGGGATGGAGCCAGCAGGACGGCCAGGCACGTCTCATGATCGAGCCAGGGTTTCAGTAAGTTGACGTGGTATATCTGCTCTGGTCTTTGATGGTCTGGCTGCTTCACCTTATAATTCACCTCCCCAACGGCTTCCATGATCTCATAGGATCCACGCCAACTTTCTGTTGCTGGTACCAGCACCAGCACCCGTTGCCTGGTTGAAATTTCCATGTTTTTGCCTGACGATTGTAGTAGGTTCGTTGGGCCTCTTGTGCTTTCTCCAAATGCTCTCGTACTATGGGGGTCACTTGGGCTATTCGTTCTCTCATCTGGGCTATGTGTGCAATGACATTCTTCCCCGGATTGCGCTGTTCCTCCCATTCCTCCTTCACAATGTCAAATATGCCACGTGGGTGGCGTCCATACAGTAGCTCAAAGGGGGAGAAACCAGTAGATGCTTGGGGAACTTCTCGTATTGCAAACATCAGGTATGGTAGGAGAGTATCCCAGTCTTTTTCCACCTTGGGCCACCACCTTTCGGATCATGCTCTTAAGAGTGCAGTTAAATCGCTCAACCAGACCATCTGTTTGCGGATGATAGACCGAGGTCCACAAGGCTTGGATGCAGAGCAGGGTACATAAGTCTTGCATTACTCTTGACATGAAGGGAGTCCCTTGGTCTGTCAGGATCTCCTTCAGGATGCCTTCCCTAGCAAAAACCTGCACCGGTTCTTTTGCGATCGCCTTGGACGTGGGGTTTCTTAAAGGAATGGCTTCGGGGTACCATGTAGCGTAGTCCAGGATGACGAGTATGCTTCAGTAGCCGCAGGCCATTCTTTCTAATGGGCCCACTAGACCCATTGCTATCCTTTCAAAAGGAACTTCAATTATAGGAAAGGGTACCAACGGAGCCCTTGACTGAGATCGGGGGCTATGCAGCTGGCACTCTGGGCAGGAGGCACAATAGAGCTGGACTTCTGCCTGTACCCCCAGCCAGTAGAACCTCCTTAGGACTCTATCCAGGGTCCTGTCTGCTCCTAAATGTTCCCCGAACTGATGACTGTGAGCTAACTCTAATACGGCCCTTGTGTGCCTCCATGGCACCAAGAGCTGCTCTACTACTTCCCCCCGTATTGGCACTACCCAATACAACATATCCTGCTTGATTATATAGTATGGCCCTGGGCCTTTGGTTTTCCCTTCTACTGGCACGCCATTTACCTCTACTACCTCCTCCCTCAGGTTCGCATACAGTGGGTCATTGGCTTGGTCGTGCCCAAAACATTCGCGTGTGGGACCTATCTGGCCTGATTCTATTGGATTGGGCTCCCCTCCTTCTCTTGGGGTGCTTGTGCTGAGGGCCGTCTCTGGGTCTCCACGGGGCCTTGTCCCAACCAGGGCAGCTCTCCGGTTTGCCACCAAAATCCTGGTTCCTAATCTTTTGTCTGCCCTCCTTTCTCGTCTGGATTTCTGGGACTTCCTAGGGGGTGAAAATAACTCTGGGGAAAACCCAGCAAAAATTGTGGTAGGGTCATCCATGGGCACCTCAAACTCTGCTTGGGGTTTATATCCCTCCCCTAACTCAATGGGGGAGAGGGGGCGGGGAGTAGGCTCTCAAACCCACGGAAGTCCCTGCCAATTAAGACTAGGTAGGGGAGCTTGGGGACCATCCCTGCAGTCATCTTGGTAATGTTTCCCTGGATCTCAATCCATATTGGAATTGTTGGGTAGAAATTTACTGTGCCGTGGACATATGTCACTCCAGTGCTCTTGCCCCACTAACTTCCCTGAGACCAATGTGACAGCACTCCCAGAGTCCACCAAAGCTATGGTCTGGATGCCGTTCATCTTTACCGTCCTGGTGTACTCATGTGGGGCCATCACGACCCCCACCAGGCTGATTAGGCCACATTGGTCCCCGGGATTCCCCAGATTACACTGCATGGGTTCCTCCCTGTTGGGGCACTGAGCTGCTATATGCCCCAACTCCCCACACCCGTAACAGTGATATCTCATTCCGGAGGTTGCCCTCTGTCCTGGGCCCTCTGACTCGCTCCCCCAACCCTCTCCCCCCAGACCCTCAGGTCCTTTTGGGGCCTCAGGCCACTCCTTGGTGCCTGTTCTTCCAGCAATGGCCTTCCTGGAGTTCCCGATGATCCGGGGCCTCAGGGTCGGGACTGGTTTCCTGAAACGCCGTGTTTCACCTCCCGGGCTTTCGAACAATTCACGGGCTGCCAGTTGTCTCTCTACAAGGGTGACCAGTTCATCATAGTTGGAGGGGTCATTCTGGCCTACCCAGGCTCGGAGGCCCGAAGGTAGTCCCCTCGTATAGTGGTCCAGCACCAGGAGCTCCATCATTTTCTCCGAGCTGAGAGCCTCCGGGCGTAACCACTTCTGGGCTAGGTGGATTAGGTGAAATAGTAGTGATTGCGGTGTCTTATCTTCACAGTACTGCCATTCATGGAACCTCCGGGCTCGCAAGGCTGTCGTTACCTCTGCCCTGGCCAGGATCTCTGCCTTCAGTCGGGGGTAATCTGCCGCCTCCTCTGCGGTCATATCATAGTAGGCCTTCTGGGCCTCCCTGCAAAAAAAATGGGGCAACGATGCCCGACCATTGGTCTCAAGGCCAGGCCTCCCGCAGGGCTGTCCTCTCAAAGGCCAGGAGGTACGCCTCCACACCATCCTCCCGGGTCATTTTCTGCAGACAGTAGCTGGCCCGTATGGTCCGTGTCCCATCATAGCCGCGGCTCAGCTCCGTAAGGGCCTTCACCTTGTTCACTAGTTCCTGCAGCATGGCCCAATCTTGGGTGGTCTGGGTCATCAGCAGGTGATTGGCCTCTTGCTGCAGCCGCATGGCCTCCTGTTGGGCAACTGCCTGGACCCAGGTAGCCTCCTGCTGGGCAGCAGTGGCTTGCACCAGTGCTTCGACCACATCCTCCATCTTCGGGCAGGGTGGTCGTGACCCACCCTGGATTATGTTCGCAGCGCAATAATCCCACTCCTGACACCATGTGTGACAAGATGGTCGATGTTAGTATGGTGGGTCCCAAGCTTTTCTTGGCGGGGGCTAGGATGCCACCCCTTGCCCCTGCTCTTGGGGCGCCGAGGGCCCCACTAG
>NW_020707736.1:0-4223 GCF_002925995.2 Terrapene triunguis
TGGGTTCTTCCAGAGGGGAAGGTCTCTGGGCTGTTCCCCAACCCACATGGTGAATCTCTGAGGCAAGAAAATCTGCCAATAAGCGCAGGACCCACCAAGATAGAGGAGGAACTTTGTCACACTGGTGTCAGCAGTGGGTTCTTGGGGTGCACAGCACGGCGGAAGAAGGAGGATGATGATAAAAAAAAGGAGAGGGTTTATTTTTTTTCATCACAATGGATGACGTAGTGCGGGCACTGATACAAGCTACAGCGGCCCAGCAGGAGGCTACCCGTGTCCAGGCAGCCGCCCAACAGGAGGCAGTGCGGCTGCAGCAAGAGACTAATCGCCTGCTGATGTACCAGGCTGCTCAAGACCGAGCTATGTTGCGGGAACTGGTAAACCAGGTAAAGTCCCTTACAGAGCTGAATCGCGGCCATGATGGGACGCAGCTCATACGGGCCAGCCATTGGCTGTAGAAAATGACACGGGAGGATGATGTAGAGGCATACCTTCTGGCCTCTGAGAGGACAGCCCTACGGGAGGCCTGGCCTCGAGATCAGTGGTCTGGCATCCTTGCCCCATTCCTGTGTGGGGAGGCCCAGAAGGCCTACCATGATCTGCCTGAAGAGGCTGCGGCAGACTACCCCCAGCTGAAAGCAGAGATCCTGGCCAGATCTGGGGTAACGACAGCAGTGCGGGCCCAGCAGTATCACGGTTGGAGGTACCAGGAAGACAAAACCCCGCAGTCCCAATTGTATGACCTCATCCATCTCGCACGAAAGTGGTTGCAAACAGAGTCCGGAAGAGATACTAGCGGTTCTGGTCATCGACCGATACATGAGGGGACTACCACCAGACCTTCGTGCCTGGGTAAGCCAGAACGAACCCTCCACCTATGACGAGGTTGTCGCCCTGGTAGAGAGGCGAAGGACAGCGAGGGAGCTGACCCGACCAGTTAAGGAAGAGGCACCCCGGGTTAAACTAGCAGCACCAAGCCCTAAAGTTTGGGTGACTGGGCTACCAGGAGGGCCCAGGTGGAAAAAGAGAGAGGCTGAAGGCCCATCAGAGGCCACAAAGAGTCAGAGCACTGAGGGAGAAGTGGATCGTGATGTTAGACTGCCCAAACCAAGAGACCGGGAAATGCCTAGGGCTCCATGCAGATGTTATGCCTGCGGGCAGTGGGGACACACAGCTGCACAGTGTCCCAGTGCTGAGGAGCCTATGCAGTGTAACCTGGGGAACTGGGCAGATCCATGCTCCCTAATCCACCTTGTGGGGGTCTCACTAGCCCCACATATGTATACCAGACCAGTGAAACTAAATGGTGTAGGGACCACGGCACTGGTTGATTCGGGGAGTGCTATCACGCTTATCTCAGGGAAGCTTGTGAAGCGTAGTCAGCTGCTGCAGGCTAAACGTACGGGGATAACATGTGTCCATGGGACAGTTAGTTACTACCCCACCATCCCAGTAAAAATCGAGATCCGAGGGAACACTACTGAGGTAGCAGCAGGTGTAGTCCCTAAACTCCCATACCCAGTGCTCGTAGGGAGGGACTTCCCAGGGTTTGGAAACTTACTCCTAGTAGGGGGATTGGAGAAAGATGGGGACCCTAAAATTGATGAGGCATCCACAGCAGACTGTCAACCCCCAATCTTCTCTGAAATATCCCCAGATTTGTTCTCCACTCCCAGACAGGGTAGAAAGACAAAAAAGGAAAGAAGGGCAGGTAAGGCCTTGGGAACCCGAATACTGACCCAAAGCCAGAGGGTCGCTCTTGTAGGTAGGCGGACCCGGGCAGCTGAAAAGGAGGCCACGCAGGAGGGAGAAGCACCTGAGTCTGACCCCCACCCTAATGCTTCTGAACCAGTAGAGGCAACAGAGACTGGGCCCCTAGATCTTGGGCAGATTAGCCCCGGGAGAGGAAATTTTGGACGGGACCAGGCAGAAGACCCAAGGTATGACAACATTAGGAAGGAGGTGACTGAAATAGATGGGGTTCCCGTGGAAGGAAAAACCCAGGGACCAGGACCCTACTTCATAATGAAGAAGGATCTCTTATACCAGATAGCCCGGGTTACCCCTATTGTACGGGAACATTTGGAGAAGGCACAGGAGGCCCAGCGAACCCATTACAATCGCCAGGCAAAAGTGCGACAGTTCCAACCAGGGGATCGGGTTATGGTGTTGGTACCCACGGCAGAAAGCAAGCTTCTGGCCCAATGGCAGGGGCCCTATGAGGTGGTTGAACCCGTGGGGGAAGTAACCTACAAGGTGCGGCAGCCAGGACGCAGAAAACAAGAACAGATTTATCACGTTAACCTTCTGAAACTCTGGCATGCACAAGAGGCATGCACAACGGTCCAAAAAGACCTAACCCAGGAAAACAAGCCTTCCAAACAGGTGAGAATGTCTCCCGATTTAACACCTGACCAGAAGAATGAGGTGTCTGAGATGATCTTCCGGAACCAAGATGTGTTCTCGACAAAACTGGGTCGAACAACCGAGACATATCACCACATCGTCACGAACCCTGGGGCCAGAGTAACAATGAGGCCCTATCAGGTGCCAGCAGCAAAAAGGGAGGAAATAAAAGCAGAAGTAAAAAAAATGCTGGAGTTGGGGATCATCGAAGAATCCCACAGTCAGTGGTCCAGCCCAATCGTGCTGGTGCCCAAACCTGATGGCACCACAAGATTTTGCAACGACTTCCAGTGACTAAACGAAGTATCCCAGTTCGATGCATACCCCATACCTCGCATAGATGAGCTAGTGGACCGTCTGGGTAATGCCCGGTACTTGACTACCCTAGACTTGACAAAGGGGTACTGGCAGATTCCCCTTGCAGAAGACGCAAAGGAAAAGACTGCGTTCTCTACACCAGAGGGTCTTTTTCAATATACTGTCCTCCCTTTTGGACTACATGGGGCCCCAGCTACCTTCCAGCGCCTCATGGACAAGCTGCTACGCCCGCATAACAGTTATGCTGCTGCCTACTTGGACGATGTGGTCATTCATACCCCAGACTGGGAAACCCACCTGGAGAAGGTGGAGGCAGTCCTCGATACCTTCAGGTGAGCTGGCCTTACAGCAAACCCTGCCAAGTGCGCTGTAGGGTTTACAGAGGCCAAATATCTTGGCTACGTTGTGGGGTTTTACCAGACCTTTTCCCAAGTGAACAAGTTAGAGGCCATCCAAAATTGGCCCCGACCAAGTCGCAAGAAACAAGTCCGGGCGTTCCTAGGTGTGGTGGGGTATTACCGACGATTTATCCCCCACTTTGCCACAAGGGCAAGCCCCCTGACAGACCTAGTGAAAGCCCATGGACCTGATCTGGTGAGATGGTCTGACGTAGCAGAGGAAGCATTCACAGACCTACGGACTGCCCTCTGCAATAACCCCGTACTGATAGCCCCTGATTTCGCCGAGGAGTTTATCCTGCAGACGGATGCATCGGAAGTAGGATTGGGGGCCGTTCTATCACAGATGGTCGGGGAGGAGGAACACCCAATTCTATACCTCAGTCGGAAACTCCTTCCAAGGGAACAAAAATATGCAGTGGTGGAGAGTGAATGCCTCGCTGCAAAATGGGCCATGGAAACATTGCGCTACTACCTGCTCGGGTGCAGATTTGTCCTTGTGACCGAATGCCCCTCTTCAGTGGATGCAGCGGAACAAGGAGAAGAACACAAGGGTGACCAGATGGTTCTTATCCCTCCAGCCTTTCCAGTTCCATGTGCAACACAGAGCAGGGAGCCGTCATGGCAACGCCTATGGCTTGTCACGTGTGCACTGTCTGGCATCCCAAGCTGCCCAACCCCTTGGCGTTGAGCAGGGGGGAGGGATATGTGACAGACCCAGACCAGTGGGGTACAGGAGTCTGGTAGAGGGCAAATATACTGGTCACTGGATGAGTAGTTTTCTGTTCCCTGAGTGACCAGAACAGGGGCTGCACTAGAGGAATCAGGAACCTGCTAGAACCAGTTAAGGCAGGCAGGCTAATTAGGACACCTGGAGCCAATTAAGAAGAAGCTGCTAGAATCAATTAAGGCAGGCTAATCAGGGGACCTGGACTTTAAAAAGGAGCTCACTTCACTTTGTGGTGCGAGTGTGAGGAGCTGGGAGCAAGAGGCTCAAGGAGCTGAGAGTGAGAGGGTGTGCTGCTGGAGGACTGAGGAGCACAAGCGTTATCATACACCAGGAGGAAGGTCCTGTGGTGAGAATAAGGAAGGTGTTGGGAG
>NW_020707737.1:0-2054 GCF_002925995.2 Terrapene triunguis
CATCTCCCGAAGGAGACGGATGCGGGATCGAACGAACGCGCCCCGGGCCCGGTGGTCTTCCAGGGCCCGGAGCTCCTCCCGCTTCTCCCGGTACGCCGCGCAGAGGGGTGGATCCTCGGGGCCGGAGGCCAGACGCCTCTCTAGCTCTAAGACCTCCTGCTCCAACTGCCCTATCAACGCATCCCTCCGCCGGCTGGCGCCCCGGGTGTAGTCTCAGCAGAAGAGCCGCGCGCGGACCTTCCCCACGTCCCACCACCGCCGTGCCGAGGAAAAGGCGCGCCGCTGCCCCCGCCAGGCCAGCCAGAACTCCCGGAAGGCCGCCACGAAGCCCACGTCCTCCAGCAAACTATTATTAAAATGCCAATAGGCCGGCCCCGGCCTCTCAGAACTGAGAGAGGCCATCACGGTCACCAGATGGTGATCCGTGAATGGGGCCAGCCGGATGCCGGAGGCGTGGGCCCGGGCCAGATGAAAGCGTGACAGATAGATCCGGTCCAACCGGGAGTGGCGCGACCGGTCATCCTCCACCCGGACATAGGTGAAGGTGGTGTTGTCGTCCGGGTGGTGGTCGCGCCAGACGTCCACCAGGGAGTGATGGTCCACGATCTCCCTGAGGACACCCGCGGCTGCCTGGGAAGTCTCAAGCCCTGAGCGGTCCCAGTCCTTGAGGGTGGTGTTGAAGTCCCCGCCCAGGACCAGGCACTCGTGAGGATCCAGAGTGCCGAGGAAGGCCGCCGCCCGCCGATAGAAAGGCACTCAGTCCGGGCCCGTGTTCGGGGCATAGACGTTGACTAAGTTGAGAAGAAGCCCCTCCACACAGGCCCGGACGTGCAGCAGGCGGCCCGGCACGACCTCGGCGACCCCCAGCACCTCGGGCCGTAGCTCGGGGGAGAACAGGGTGGCCACCCCAGCCGAATGGGCGCTGAGGTGGCTAAAATAAACCCCGTCCCCCCACTCCAGCCGCCAGCTAGCCTCGACGGCTGGAGCCATGTGGGTCTCCTGCAGGAAGATCACAGAGTACCCCCGCTCCCGAAGGAAGGAGAGCACCTGGATCCTGCAGAGACCCACCCTACAGCCCCGGGTGTTTAATGATGCGAATACGGTGACAGTCATATTGAGGGCTGGGGCAGATCCTCACGGGCGGGGGGATCGACGGCCTCCAGCGGGCCCCGCAAGATCCCGGTCTCCACCCCAAAGGTCAGGAGGGAGTCGCGGAACTTGCGGGCCCGCCGATAGGCCGCGATGTCCCGCCGTCCGGTCCCTCTCCCCTCCCCCAAAAGCGCCTTCACGGCCCGGAGGACAAGATGGAAGTCCCTCCAGCGCTGAAGGGCGAGCTGCACCTTACCCTTTGAGCCGCGGGTGTCCGATAGAAAGAGGCGCAGCTCATCCTTCAGCGCGGGGGGGGGGGAGGCAGCAGCCAAGGCGCCGCCATCCTTCGGTGGGGCCCCTGAAAGGTCCTCGCGGCCCACGGAGACGGGCAAACAAGGGGCCGAGCTCCGGTGCCACTGCGCCGGGCAGCCCGTCCCCATCCCCGGCAAAGGAGAGGGCAGCGGAGGGAACAATGCAGCCCCTACAGTGGCGGGAAGGGGAGACACGAACACCACCCCCTGAGGGTCGTCTACAGATAATGGGAATGCGACAACCCCGGGGGCGGCAGTGGAACTGGAGGTGGAAGGGAGAAGGACAGGTGACACCTTAGGGACAGGATCGGGGGCAGGGACAGGATCAGGGACAGGGTTCGAGACGGGAACTGGGACTGGGGCAGGAGAAGGGACAGGATCAGGGACAGGGGCAGGGATGGGAACGGGCTCCCCATCTCCCGCTGCCAAGCCGCTAGAGTGCGGCACCTCTCGATCAAGGTCTTGGGTTGAGGGAACGGAGGCAGCAGGGACAGAGGAAGCCTCAGGGGCAGGAACGGGGGAAGGCACGGGAGTAGGGGCAGGAACCGGCCGCTCAACATCGGCCGTCGCCCCAAGGGGCTCGGCGGCTGTGCCTGAGGTGGTATTCGCGGCCGGGCTGACGGGCAGGGCCAAGGGTTCCCCAAGGACCAAATC
>NW_020707738.1:0-1919 GCF_002925995.2 Terrapene triunguis
CATCTCCCGAAGGAGACGGATGCGGGATCGAACGAACGCGCCCCGGGGCCGGTGGTCTTCCAGGGCCCGGAGCTCCTCCCGCTTCTCCCGGTACGCCGCGCAGAGGGGTGGATCCTCGGGGCCAGAGGCCAGACGCCTCTCTAGCTCTAAGACCTCCCGCTCCAACTGCCCTATCAACGCATCCCTCCGCCGGCTGGCGCCCCGGGTGTAGTCTCAGCAGAAGAGCCGCGCGCGGACCTTCCCCACGTCCCACCACCGCCGTGCTGCGGGAAAGGCGCGCCGCTGCCCCCGCCAGGCCAGCCAGAACTCCCGGAAGGCCGCCACGAAGCCCACGTCCTCCAGCAAACTATTATTAAAATGCCAATAGGCCGGCCCCGGCCTCTCAGAACTGAGAAAGGCAGTCACAGTTACCAGATGGTGATCCGTGAACGGGGCCAGCCAGATGCCGGAGGCCTGGGCCCGGGCCAGATGAAAGCGTGACAGATAGATCCGGTCCAACCGGGAGTGGCGCGACCGGTCATCCTCCACCCGGACATAGGTGAAGGTGGTGTCGTTGTCCGGGTGGTGGTCGCGCCAGACGTCCACCAGGGAGTGATGGTCCACGATCTCCCTGAGGACGCCCGCGGCTGCCTGGGAAGTCTCAAGCCCTGAGCGGTCCCGGTCCTCGAGGGTGGTGTTGAAGTCCCCGCCCAGGACCAGGCACTCGTGAGGATCCAGAGTGCCGAGGACGGCCGCCGCCCGCCGATAGAAAGGCACTCGGTCTGGGCCCGTGTTCGGGGCATAGACGTTGACTAAGTTGAGAAGAAGCCCCTCCACACGGGCCCGGACGTGCAGCAGGCGGCCCGGCACGACCTCGGCGACCCCCAGCACCTCGGGCCGTAGCTCGGGGGAGAACAGGGTGGCCACCCCAGCCGAATGGGCGCTGAGGTGGCTAAAATAAACCCCGTCCCCCCACTCCAGCCGCCAGCTAGCCTCGACGGCTGGAGCCGTGTGGGTCTCCTGCAGGAAGATCACAGAGTACCCCCCCTCCCGAAGGAAGGAGAGCACCTGGCTCCTGCGGAGACCCACCCTACAGCCCCGGGTGTTTAATGATGCGAATACGGTGACAGTCATATTGAGGGCTGGGGCAGATCCTCACGGGCGGGGGGATCGACGGCCTCCAGCGGGCCCCGCAAGATCCCGGTCTCCACCCCAAAGGTCAGGAGGGAGTCGCGGAACTTGCGGGCCCGCCGATAGGCCGCGATGTCCCACCGTCCGGTCCCTCTCCCCTCCCCCAAAAGCGCCTTCACGGCCTGGAGGACAAGATGGAAGTCCCTCCAGCGCTGAAGGGCGAGCTGCACCTTACCCTTTGAGCCGCGGGTGTCCGATAGAAAGAGGTGCAGCTCATCCTTCAGCGCAGGGGGGGAGGCAGCAGCCAAGGCGCCGCCATCCTTCGGTGGGACCCCTGAAAGGTCCTCGCGACCCACGGAGACAGGCAAACAAGGGGCCGAGCTCCAGTGCCACTGCGCCGGGCAGCCCGTCCCCATCCCCGGCAAAGGAGAGGGCAGCGGAGGGAACAATGCAGCCCCTACAGTGGCGGGAAGGGGAGACACGAACACCGCCCCCTGAGGGTCGTCTACAGATAACGGGAATGCGACAACCCCGGGGGTGGCAGTGGAACTGGAGGTGGAAGGGAGAAGGACAGGTGACACCTTAGGGACAGGATCGGGGGCAGGGACAGGATTCGAGACGGGAACTGGGACTGGGGCAGGAGAAGGGACAGGATCAGGGACAGGGGCAGGGATGGGAACGGGCTCCCCATCTCCCGCTGCCAAGCCGCTAGGGTGCGGCACCTCTCGATCAAGGTCTTGGGTTGAGGGAACGGAGGCAGCAGGGACAGAGGAAGCCTCAGGGGCAGGAACGGGGGAAGGGGCGGGAGT
>NW_020707739.1:0-1771 GCF_002925995.2 Terrapene triunguis
CTCTGAACCCCTCAGCCCCAGCCCAGAGCCTGCACCCACTCCTGAACCCCAGCCCTCAACCCCCTCCCACACCCAAACTCCCTCCCAGAACCTGCACCCCCTCCTGCACTCCAGTCCCCTACTCCAGCCCTGAAACCCCTCCTGTACCCAAACTTCCTCCCACAGCTTGCACCTTGCTCCTCCTCCTGCACCCCAACCCCTGCCCCCGGCTCAGCCTGGAGCCAGTTCCCACACTCCAAACCCCTTGGCCCCAGCCCAGAGCCCGCACCCCCTCCCGTAACCCAACCCCCTGCCCCAGCCCGGTGAAAGTCAGTGAGGGTGGGGGAGAGTGAGAGAGGGAGGGAGGGGGGATGAAGTGAGCAGGGCAGGGCCTCGGAGAAGGGGCGGGGGCAGGGATGGGGCCTTGGAGAAGAGGCGGGGCAGGGCCACGGGGCAAAGGTGTTTGGGTTTGTGTGATTAGACAGCTGGCAACCCTAGTAATGCTTAGGCCCTGATGCTGCAGTAATCTCTAAACAGGTGGTCTCCTCTCCCCAAACACACACCTCTGTCCAAAATCCCAGTGAGCCCAATGGGTTTCTCCAGTGCTCATTGTAGGATTCTGGCCTCATTTTTCATTCAGTCCCCTCTAATCAAACTTCCAATGACAATAGTGGGAGTTCTGCCCAAGTAAGGGCAGAAACTCTGAGTCAGCAAAACAGTTAAGCACGTGCTTTGCTGAATTGGGTCCTAACTGGATAAGTGTTGCAAGATTCACCATTTTGGATCTGTTCGTCTATATGATCTGTTATTTTCTTGGTTGTAACCCAGCTTTCCTCCCTCTGATCATAGAAAATATATATATATAAATTATACATTGAAAAAAACAAAGAATTAGATTCAAATTATCTCCCCCACAAAAGCATACCCCTTCATTATCCTTCTAAAGTACTGCATAATACTCTCAAAAAGGTAATACGGCAGCCCAAACTGCATTAACCAGTTGGAATCATTGGCCTGAATCTAAATAACAGGCTATTGAACTGAAAGGCGTAAATTTTAACAATATCAAAAAGTATCCTAAGGTGTAAATAAAATAATGAACGTCAAGATTAAAAAGGGCCCCCACATCAGTGCAAAACCTAAAGCTCCATGCTATTTGGACCAGATTTATAGGAGAAAACAGTTCCTTAATGAACCTTAATCCTATTAACAGAATTGTCAGCTTAGGTTTGTCATTGAAAAGATGTTTTCATCCATGAGAGGTATTATTTGTTGACAACTTTCGCCTCTCCACAGTAGTCAGCATATCACCTATTTCCAAGGTAAGATCTGTCTCTACTGCATGTTTTTAATACAGTGAACTGGATTCAGCTTAATAATTGATTTTTTTACCCAACACTGGGCTTGGTCTCAGTTGAATATTTCTTACCCACACATACGGTCCCATTGAAGTCTCAAGTTTGTAGGATTAGGCCTCAAAAAGAAGGTGAAAATAGGAGATACCTCATGAGTTGCATTTTAAAAGCTCATCATTTGAGGAAAGTTCCTGTTATCTCCTAACTTAGGTTATGATCTCCAAAATTGTGTACCAAATAGTGTCTCTTTTCAAACATCATCATCATGGGTCGGTTAGGCTAGTTTGAGCAATTGATATAAATATACAGCTAACCTGAGATATTTGATCAGCCAAGGTAATTCCAAAACCAACCATGACATGCCAGTAACAATAGGAACTTATTTTAAAGATGATCAACAATGAAAACAAAATTAGGTCTACTATTGTTTCTTTATA
>NW_020707740.1:0-1851 GCF_002925995.2 Terrapene triunguis
GCCTGCACCTTGCTCCTCCTCCTGTACCCCAATCCCCTGCCCCAGCCCTGTGCCCCCTCCTGCACCCAGACTCCCTCCCAGAGTCTGCACCTTGCTCCACCTCCTGCACTCCAGTCCACTGCCCCAGCCTTCAACCCCCCTCCCACACCCAAACTCCCTCCCAGAACCTGCACCCCCTCCTGCACTCCAGTCCCCTACTCCAGCCCTGAAACCCCTCCTGTACCCAAACTTCCTCCCACAGCTTGCACCTTGCTCCTCCTCCTGCACCCCAACCCCTGCCCCCGGCTCAGCCTGGAGCCAGTTCCCACACTCCAAACCCCTTGGCCCCAGCCCAGAGCCCGCACCCCCTCCCGTAACCCAACCGCCTGCCCCAGCCCGGTGAAAGTCAGTGAGGGTGGGGGAGAGTGAGAGAGGGAGGGATGGGGGATGAAGTGAGCAGGGCAGGGGCTCGGAGAAGGGGCGGGGGCAGGGATGGGGCCTTGGAGAAGAGGCGGGGCAGGGCCACGGGGCAAAGGTGTTTGGGTTTGTGTGATTAGACAGCTGGCAACCCTAGTAATGCTTAGGCCCTGATGCTGCAGTAATCTCTAAACAGGTGGTCTCCTCTCCCCAAACACACACACACACCTCTGTCCAAAATCCCAGTGAGCCCAATGGGTTTCTCCAGTGCTCATTGTAGGATTCTGGCCTCATTTTTCATTCAGTCCCCTCTAATCAAACTTCCAATGACAATAGTGGGAGTTCTGCCCAAGTAAGGGCAGATACTCTGAGTCAGCAAAACAGTTAAGCACGTGCTTTGCTGAATTGGGTCCTAACTGGATAAGTGTTGCAAGATTCACCATTTTGGATCTGTTCGTCTATATGATCTGTTATTTTCTTGGTTGTAACCCAGCTTTCCTCCCTCTGATCATAGAAAATATATATATATAAATTATACATTGAAAAAAACAAAGAATTAGATTCAAATTATCTCTCCCACAAAAGCATACCCCTTCATTATCCTTCTAAAGTACTGCATAATACTCTCAAAAAGGTAATACGGCAGCCCAAACTGCATTAACCAGTTGGAATCGTTGGCCTGAATCTAAATAACAGGCTATTGAACTGAAAGGCGTAAATTTTAACAATATCAAAAAGTATCCTAAGGTGTAAATAAAATAATGAACGTCAAGATTAAAAAGGGCCCCCACATCAGTGCAAAACCTAAAGCTCCATGCTATTTGGACCAGATTTATAGGAGAAAACAGTTCCTTAATGAACCTTAATCCTATTAACAGAATTGTCAGCTTAGGTTTGTCATTGAAAAGATGTTTTCATCCATGAGAGGTATTATTTGTTGACAACTTTCGCCTCTCCACAGTAGTCAGCATATCACCTATTTCCAAGGTAAGATCTGTCTCTACTGCATGTTTTTAATACAGTGAACTGGATTCAGCTTAATAATTGATTTTTTTACCCAACACTGGGCTTGGTCTCAGTTGAATATTTCTTACCCACACACACGGTCCCATTGAAGTCTCAAGTTTGTAGGATTAGGCCTCAAAAAGAAGGTGAAAATAGGAGATACCTCATGAGTTGCATTTTAAAAGCTCATCATTTGAGGAAAGTTCCTGTTATCCTAACTTAGGTTATGATCTCCAAAATTGTGTACTAAATAGTGTCTCTTTTCAAACATCATCATCATGGGTCGGTTAGGCTAGTTTGAGCAATTGATATAAATATACAGCTAACCTGAGATATTTGATCAGCCCAGGTAATTCCAAAACCAACCATGACATGCCAGTAACAATAGGAACTTATTTTAAACATGATCAACAATGAAAACAAAATTAGGTCTACTATTGTTTCTTTATA
>NW_020707741.1:0-1693 GCF_002925995.2 Terrapene triunguis
GACGGACCCCTGTTTGCCATCTCGAGGCCTTTTTAGGCAGGCAACAGTTTTGGCGCCCAACGTGGGGCTCGAGTCTGAAATTTAGCCTTGCCCGGATCCCTCCTGGTGGCCGACGGATTACGACGACGACCGACGCCCAGAGCTCACCGGTGACTTCATCAGGGGCCTCGGCAGAGACGTGGTTTGCTCGACCCCGGAGGGCACAACGGTGCAACGCACACAGACAGTGGAGAAGCAGCTGCGGGCGACGGTGGGGAACCGGTCCCGTGGATAGGGCGACGGTGCAGAACCGGACCCTTGGATAAGGTAGGAACAGTCCAGTGGGGACTTTATCTGTCTTGACCTGGGGACGCCCAGTGTCTGCCTGTTGTGACTTGGGGACGCCCAGAGTCTCCCTCAGTATGGGGCAGGGACAGAGTACAGCCGGCAGGGTACAGTGTACACCCTTAGAATGCATTCTGGTGAACTGGAAAGTGTTTGGATCTGATCAGTTGATTAAAAGTAAATTGGAAAAGGTTCTGTACAGTTGATTGGCCTCAGTATCAGCTGGAGTGCCAAGAAAGGTGGCCACCGGAAGGATCACTTAATTGCAACATGATCCTTCAATTGCTTTTGTTTTGTCAGAGAACAGGTAAATGGAATGAACATCTCTGTGCGTATACGTTTATGGTATTAAGAAATAGGACTGATATTTTGCTCAAGTGCCATTTGACTCCGACAGGCTCGGTAGTATTGGCTGCTAAACCCCAGAACCCTCCCACTGTTGTAATGCCAGAATCGGTGTCCCCTTCGGCTCCTCCACCCCCACAGGCTTCAGAGAGTACCCCCCCCCCGTGGGATTGTATCCGTTGATTACTGAGAGTGTGGTAGCCCGTCCAGGAACCCAGGAACGGGCAGCACAGATAGTGTCTGTGTATTCTCAGTGGCTTTTAACGTCTGGCTGCTTTTAAGGCAGAGGCAGGAGAATTCTCAACGAATCCAAGCAAGTTCATTTCTATCTTTGAAGGTTGTCTAGCAAGCCGTAAGCCTGACTGGGATGACTGTAATATACTTATGAGAACCCTGTTGTCTGAAGTGGAGCGGAATCAGGTTATAGCCAAGGCTAAGGAGAAGGAAGACAGAGAAGGCATTTAAGGTTTAAAAGGGAAAGCTATTGGATACCAGAGGTTGTACAGAGGGGAATCCTCAGAAGTGAGTGTGCTCATCCTGGTTTGTTGCTTCAAAGCTCTGTACAGAAGTTATGTTACTGGAAAGGTGTATGATGGCAATGAGTATGTGTTAATGGTTGGAGAAAAGGTGTATAAGTGAAGAGTGGAAGGTTCCTTTGGAAGTTAGAAGAAGCTGAGAAAGGGAGAAGAGGAAAAAGCACAGAATGAGTTAACTGAGAGGAAAATACAGCTAGCAGGCTCATCCAAGGTCACAGCTAAGACTTGGCTGACCCCCAAGAGAAAGGGGGGTCTGAATGTGCCCAGGCTACTGTGAGATCTGCAAAATACTGCAAGGCATAATGAGGACAACAGAAGGGTTAAGAAGCAGTTTTGCTGGACAGTATTGGCTCAGGGATTTGAAAATTCCCCCACTCTGTTCCGCCAGGCTTTGGCCAGAGACTTGGAGGAGTGGGATAATTCAGACAGAGCCCTCCTGCTGCAATATGTAGATGACTTGTTAATTGCTGCTGTGGGTCTAATCCCTT
>NW_020707742.1:0-3516 GCF_002925995.2 Terrapene triunguis
GCAATATGTAGATGACTTGTTAATTGCTGCTGTGGGTCTAATCCCTTATCTCAGAGCTACTGTGAGTCTCCTAAACTTTATTGGACTGCGAGGATACAGGGTATCTCAAAGCAAAGCCCAGATTGCTCTTTCAGAGGTTCAATATCTGGGATTTCACATCAGGCAGAGAGAGAGACAGCTCTCAAACGAAAGGAAGGAGGCTATCTGCCAAGTTCCCATCCCCAGCAACCGTCAGTTTAGGGCATTCCTGGGCATGGCAGGTTTTTGCAGAATATGGATTCCAGAGTTTGGACTGTGGGCTAAACCTCTGTATGAATGTGTTAAGGGAGCGGATCATGACCCCTTTCACTGGTCCCCAGAAGCGGACAGGGCATTTCAGCTACTAGGTGCCTGGAAGCATCCTGTGGCATACTTTTCTAAACAACTGGATCAAGTTTCAAAGGGATGGCCAGCCTGTTCGAGGGCGGTCGCAGCTACGGCTCTAGTGCTTGGGGAAGCTGAAAACCTGACACTGGGAGGAACTGTGCAAGTGCATATGGTCCGAGCCTTGCTGGACACTAAGGGTGGTCTTTGGCTCACACAGGCTCGGGTTGCTCGGTACCAGGCGAAGCTGTTAGAGAATCCTGAAGTCACCCTGCAGATCTGTCCCTCCCTTTAATCAAGCTACACTGCTACCAGAGACAGAAAAGCAGGAACATGACTGTCTAGAAATCATAGATGTTCAGTATGCTAGCTGCCCAGATCTAAAAGATCAGCCACTCCCAAATGCTGACTTGGAATGGTATACAGATGGAAGTAGTACTGTTGTGGATGGGCAAAGGAGGGCTGGCTATGCTATTGTGTCTCTTCATGATACCATGGAAGCTGAGAGTTTACCGGCAGGAACATCTGCCCAGCTTGCTGAACTAGTGGCCCTAACTCGTGCCCTTGAGCTGGCAAAAGACAAACGGGTTGATATCTTTACTGACTCAAAGTATGCTTTGGGGTATTGCATGCTGGTTTGTGGAAGCAAAGGGGAAGCTAACAGCCCAAGGCTCTCCGGTCAAGTATGGGTCTCAAATTCTCCGGCTTTTAGAAGCAGTACAACTCCCCTCAGCAGTAGCAGTGGTGCATTGCAAAGCCCATCAAAGGGAAGATCAAGATGTAACCAAGGGCAATGCCAGAGCAGACAGGGAAGCTAAGCGAGCTGCTACCCTGAAATCACTAACTGAGGAGAAGGCCCAAATGCATGCCCTCATCCCATCAGTGGGTGAGCTTGCAGCCCCTCAGTACTCCCAAGAGGACAGAAACCTGGCTGACAGTCTTGATCTCCGGGAAAAGGAGGGATGGCTTTATTCCACAGAGGGAAAAATCCTCCTGCCCAAGGGCCTGATTCGACCAGTGTTGCAGAAACTGCATCAAACCACACATGCAGGCAGAGAGGCTCTTACCCAGCTCATGAATAAATATTTTCTAACCTCTAGACTTAAACCCCTAGCATCACAGGTACAGGCTGAAGGTTTAATCTGCCAAAAGATTAACCCTCATCCAGGAGTAGCAGTGCCTCCAGCCACCCTGGAACCTACCCCAGGCCCAGGATTGGTGTGGCAAATAGACTTTACTGAGTTTCCCAGGACCCAAGGGTACAGGTACCTCCTCGTCTTAGTGGATCGATTCAGTGGATGGCCTGAAGCCTTCCCATGTCGCAACAACACTGCCAAGACAGTGGCTTTTAAGTTTGTCAAGGAGATCATTCCTTGCTTCAGCCTTCCTCAGTGGATGGAATCTGACAATGGAACACACTTCACATCTCAAGTGGTTCAAAAGATATCAAGTGCTCTGCAGATTGCTTGGAAACTCCACACACCCTGGCGACTCCAAGCCAGTGGAGTAGTGGAACGCACAAATCAGACACTCAAGTGACACCTCTCAAAGGTCTGTCAGGAGGCCTCTCTTAAGTGGCCTGATGCCTTGCCCCTTGTGTTACTTCACATTCGTGCTCTCCCTAAGGGTAGGATAGGGCTTAGTCCCTTCGAGATTATGTTTGGAAGAGCATGGCCTATGAATGGTACCCCAGTTCTGGCAGGGGAATGGGAAGTGGGGTATGGTTTCTTGTCTCAGTACATGTGCCCTCTGTCTGCTGTTCTTTCTTTTCTTCACAGGTACACCAAAGATTCACAGCCTCTTCTGCTGGATGTCCGGGTCCACTCCTTGCAGCCTGGTGACTCCGTTCTCGTGCGGACCTGGAAGGACGACTTTCTCCAAGAGAAGTGGGAAGGGACCCCACACCGTCCTGCTTGTCACCCATACAGCGGCAAAGGTCGAAGGACACAAGAACTGGATTCATCACTCTCGACTGAAAGCAGTACCCGCTCCTGAACAGTGGACTGTCCAGCCTGCGGAGAAGATGGCTAACGACGATTTGGGACTTAAGCTGTTATTTAAAAGACAGTAAGGGTTATTGGGAATGCGTTGTGATCTTTCTGAACAGTCACAGCATACTCCCCGCGAGAACCCTGAGCATTGGTTTTCTTTTTTCACAGAAGGCGGACCTGGCCTATGTATTTGGTCTTGTTATTTTTTGACTTGTTTAGTGTCAACAATTCTTCTTGTCTTCTGGGTATTTGGGTTTGTGGTAACCCTTTCCCCACAAGCCACCCTACGGGACTCACAAGGTAACAATGGAAAGACTAGTTATGGTGAAGCCTTTTGGGTTTGTGGTACTAGTGCCTACAAATGGCTTCCTCATGGTTGGCATGGTAGCTGTTACAAAGGCTATCTTGCTCCTCCCATCCGCATTCTGCCCAAGGCTCCCTCAGGTCGTCCCAGGTACTATCGGTCCTTGAGAGCTACCTTAGAACCCATCAGTGAAGGAGACAGGTTTGGGACGATATCCCTCCCTTCCTATGGGGTGGGACAGCTAGCCCAACTTTACAGAAGACTGTCTAAATTTCTCACCCAGTTTGCCAATGATACCCTAGCCATAGAGAAAAGCATAAGTTCTGAGCTGTACCAGCTTCGACTGCTGGCTTTGCAGAACCGACAAGCCCTAGATTATGTGTTGGCTTCACGGGGTGGGGTATGTGCCCTTATTGGAGAAGAGTGTTGTACCTATGTCCCAGAGTTTTCACAGGACATTAACAAGCATATCTTGTCAGCTGAATGGGCCTTTAACCAGTGGAAGGCCCAGGAAGGGGAACCCACTATTTTGGATTCCCTTTGGGGTTGGATACCTGGTTTAGGGGAACTAGGGGATATGGGGGAAGCATTGTTCGCATCTTGCTCACAGGTGTAGTGATATGTTTTGTACTTGTTCTTTTGCTCATTTGCTGTAAAGTGCTCATATGTAAGATTTGTACCTCCCATACCCCAGAAGTTCCTTTATACCCTCTCATTGATAATCCTGATTGTATAGAGCTTAATCGCATTTTGTCTTTAGAGTATGAGAAAACTCTGACAAAGGTTTGTTGAGTGTTCTCAAAGGAGGGATTGTTGGGGGCCACTAGGCATAGCTACCAGGTAACTCGGGAGAGTGGA
>NW_020707743.1:0-1691 GCF_002925995.2 Terrapene triunguis
GACGGACCCCTGTTTGCCATCTCGAGGCCTTTTTAGGCAGGCAACAGGGGCAAGAAGGGGGCGGGGCTGGGGTGGGAAAAGGCAGGGTGCAGCATGGGGCCATAAGGATTAGGGATGCCTTGAGGCAGCAATTTGAAACTGAAAGCCATTAATATTTGTTGCTATGCTCAGGAGTGCAGTGCTTGTAATGCTAGGAGGTGATTGGTGCACATGATACAATAAGGGGGTTTAACATAATTGTATGTTGCTTTGCAGTGCCCTTTTTGCTTTCATTTAATAGAATAAAGATTGCTTTCAAACCAGTACAATTCTTTTATTAAAAGACAACCACCAGAGGAGAGAGACAAATGAAAAAAATACATGAGCAGGGAGGGGGATAGGAGAAGGGAAAGTCCCTGGAGGAGAAGGGTCCTGGGATGGCTAAAGATTTGTGTATGTCCAGGGATCATATCCAACCTTCCCCTTTGGAGTACAATGCAGCGGGTACTGTACTTCAGCAGGGCCAAACTGCAGAGGGATGGGTGTTGAGTGCAGTGGGTAGTGGGAGTCCACAGTGCTGGACTGTGAGGAGGGAGGAGTGGAATGCTGTGGGGTAGAGACTCGAGCCAGGAGGTTGATAAGAGTGTGTTGGCAGTGTCTTTGGAGTTCATGGGAAACAGTTTTGCGACAGTGGCTGCAGGGGAGAGCAGGCGTGAAGCTGCTTGGTTTGAAGAGCTAGTATCGCCTGGAGCATGTCTGCTTGGCGCTCATAATGTTTAAGAGCCACTCCGTGGCTTCTTTCTGGTGTGCCGAGTTCTCCTTTCGGTCCCTCTTCTTGCTGTCCCGCCATTCCAATTCCTGTTTCTCGGCAGCAGAGTGCATCATAACTTCACGCAGAAAGTCCTCCTTAGTTCTTCTTAGTCACTTTCTAATTCTGCGCAGCTGTTATGCTGCCGATAACAAAGAGGAAGGCTGGGCTCCCAAGATCCTCTCTGCGAAGTTTAAATGCAACATTTTACAGAAGCAGTATTGTTTGCAACACAGACAACACTGATTCAGTGCTTTAAAATACAGCCAGTACTCACACACCTGTCACTAATTGGCTGACCCCAGGCAAGCACACATGAGCCACAAGACCCCCAAAATGGTGAGTAGTCACAGGGACAGGGTAAATCACTCTTCCCGGACTCTGCTGTACACTGGACATGTGGCTCTTGAGGAGAGCAAGCACTGTAGGGGGGGCCTGATCCTGTCATTCCAATCATTCTTGTCCCCACACTTTCCACAGAATGTGTTCATTATGGAAGATATCTCGCTGCTGAGGGTGAGCAGGGAATCGAGGGAGGGACTTCTCCCTGGCCCATATGCGGCTCGCCTGTGTGAAGCAATGGTTCCTCCCCTCTCCCCATGTGACAGCACAGTGGCATGGGAAAGTTACCTTTAATGGGGCAAGAAACAAAGTAGCTTTGCCAAAGAACCCGTGGCAGTGGTTCAGAGATCTCTGAGGGAGGTTCCCATGAAGTGAGGGAGTCAATCAACAGCCTGTTCCGCCGCTCAGATTAGGCATGTGGTGGGAGACAAGCCTGCTTTCTGCAACCCTCCTGCCCCCAACAACTCGCTTCAGCAATTCCCCAAATCAGATCCACTTACCAGGGGCCTCCTCTCCTGTTTGCGCTTCGCCAAGATCCGACTGCTGTGACTGGCTAGGCTCC
>NW_020707744.1:0-10912 GCF_002925995.2 Terrapene triunguis
AGCCAGAAACATACAGGCTTCATTATTACCGCTTGGTACCAGTATGAAGGGGGGTTGTAATTGATAACTGGTTGTTACACATTCTAATTTCTGCCCCTGGCTTTTGAGGTCGATTAGAGTTAAACATGGAGGAACTTTGGTTCATTTAGGCCTAGTGACACCAACAACTCCCTCCTTTGAGAATACTCAACAAGCTTTTGGCTGAGTTTTCTCATATTCTGTGGACAAGATACGATTGAGTGCCATGGAGCTGGGGTTGAGAGGGTATGCCGGGATTTCTGGGGAACGGGGGGCACAAAGCTTTCGGAGGAGCATCTTAAAACAAGCAATCAGGAGGAGGGTGACCAAGCACAGTACCACACCTGTGAGGAGGAGACGCACAAGGCCACCCCCCAGTTCTCCCAGGTTGGGCAACCAACTCCAAAGGGAATCGAAAACCGTGGGTTCCCTTTCCTGGGCCTTCCACTGCTCAAAAGCCTGTTCGGCTGACAGGACGTGCTTGTTAATGTCCTGTGAGTTTTCTGGGGCATAAGTAGAACATTCACTCCCAATAAGGGCACACACCCCGCCCTGGGAGGCTAAAACATAATCTAAGGCCTGTCTGTTTTGCAGGGACAGCAACCGGAGCTGGTAAAGCTCTGAGTTAAGGCTTTTCTCTATGGCCAAGGTCTCATTGGCATACTTGGTGAGAAACACAGAGAGCCTACGATAAAATTGAGCCAGTCGTCCCACCCCATAGGATGGGAGGAAGATCATACCCAACCTGTCTCCTTCTTTAATGGGCTCTAGGGTTGCATACAAAGATCTACGCTGCCTGGGGCGGCAAGGGGGCAGTTTAGGGAGGACATGAAGGGGAGGGGCAAGATATCCTAGATAGCAGCTTCCATACCACCGATGCGGTAGCCACTTATAGGCAGAGGTACCGCAAATGTAAAAGGAGTGGCCATTCCCTACCAAGCCATTATAACCGCCACTCCACCTATTTGTTTGGGTGTCACTAAACGGTCCGAACCGAGCGGTAGAGTCGGATTTGCCGTTAACATAGACAGGGATGGAAGCGTCACTGTCAGGGGATAAATACTGACAGGTGCTATTCCCAGCAAACCAGGTGTGATTGCTGAACTTGAACTGTCGATAGCACACCAACCCGGGGGCCACTGACCGCAGCCTAATAGGGGAAGGGATATGCGTTGAGTTGGCCTGCGGCTTCCAGGGGTCATCCCTTAATGCATACTGGGATCATAGAATCATAGAATCATAGAATATCAGGGTTGGAAGGGACCTCAAGAGGTCATCTAGTCCAACCCCCTGCTCAAAGCAGGACCAATTCCCAACTAAATCATCCCAGCCAGGGCTTTGTCAAGCCGGGCCTTAAAAACCTCCAAGGAAGGAGACTCCACCACCTCCCTAGGTAACGCATTCCAGTGCTTCACCACCCTCCTGGTGAAATAGTGTTTCCTAATATCCAACCTAGACCTCCCCCACTGCAACTTGAGACCATTGCTCCTTGTTCTGTCATCTGCCACCACTGAGAACAGCCGAGCTCCATCCTCTTTGGAACCCCCCTTCAGGTAGTTGAAGGCTGCTATCAAATCCCCCCTCATTCTTCTCTTCTGGAGACTAAACAATCCCAGTTCCCTCAGCCTCTCCTCATAAGTCATGTGCTCCAGACCCCTAATCATTTTTGTTGCCCTCCGCTGGACTCTTTCCAATTTTCCACATCCTTCTTGTAGTGTGGGGCCCAAAACTGGACACAGTATTCCAGATGAGGCCTCACCAATGTCGAATAAAGGGGAACGATCACGTTCCTCGATCTGCTGGCAATGCCCCTACTTATACAGCCCAAAATGCCGTTAGCCTTCTTGGCAACAAGAGCACACTGTTGACTCATATCCAGCTTCTCGTCCACTGTGACCCCTAGGTCCTTTTCTGCAGAACTGCTACCTAGCCATTCGGTCCCTAGTCTGTAGCAGTGCATGGGATTCTTCCGTCCTAAGTGCAGGACTCTGCACTTATCCTTGTTGAACCTCATCAGGTTTTTTTTGGCCCAATCCTCTAATTTGTCTAGGTCCCTCTGTATCCGATCCCTACCCTCTAGCGTATCTACCACGCCTCCTAGTTTAGTGTCATCTGCAAACTTGCTGAGAGTGCAGTCCACACCATCCTCCAGATCATTAATAAAGATATTAAACCAAAACCGGCCCCAGGACCGACCCTTGGGGCACTCCGCTTGAAACCGGCTGCCAACTAGACATGGAGCCATTGATCACTACCCGTTGAGCCCGACGATCTAGCCAGCTTTCTATCCACCTTACAGTCCATTCATCCAGCCCATACTTCTTTAACTTGGCGGCAAGAATACTGTGGGAGACTGTATCAAAAGCTTTGCTAAAGTCAAGGAATAACACATCCACTGCTTTCCCCTCATCCACAGAGCCAGTTATCTCATCATAGAAGGCAATTAGGTTAGTCAGGCACGACTTCCCTTTGGTGAATCCATGCTGACTGTTCCTGATCACTTTCCTCTCCTCGAAGTGTTTCATAATTGATTCCTTGAGGACCTGTTCCATGATTTTTCCAGGGACTGAGGTGAGGCTGACTGGCCTGTAGTTCCCCGGATCCTCCTTCTTCCCTTTTTTAAAGATGGGCACTACATTAGCCTTTTTCCAGTCATCCGGGACCTCCCCCGATCGCCATGAGTTTTCAAAAATAATGGCTAATGGCTCTGCAATCTCATCCGCCAACTCCTTTAGCACCCTCGGATGCAGCGCATCCGGCCCCATGGACTTGTGCACGTCCAGTTTTTCTAAATAGTCCCGAACCACTTCTTTCTCCACATAGGGCTGGTCACCTTCTCCCCATATTGTGCTGCCCAGTGCAGCAGTCTGGGAGCTGACCTTGTTCGTGAAGACAGAGGCAAAAAAAGCATTGAGTACATTAGCTTTTTCCACATCCTCGGTCACTAGGTTGCCTCCCTCATTCAGTAAGGGGCCCACACTTTCCTTGACTTTCTTCTTGTTGCTAACATACCTGAAGAAACCCTTCTTGTTACTCTTAACATCTCTTGCTAGCTGCAACTCCAAGTGTGATTTGGCCTTCCTGATTTCATTCCTGCATGCCTGAGCAATAGTTTTATACTCCTCCCTGGTCATTTGTCCAATCTTCCACTTCTTGTAAGCTTCTTTTTTGCGTTTAAGATCAGCAAGGATTTCACTGTTTAGCCAAGCTGGTCGCCTGCCATATTTACTATTCTTTCTACACATTGGAATGGTTTGTTCCTGCAACCGCAATAAGGATTCTTTAAAATACAGCCAGCTCTCCTGGACCCCTTTGCCCTTCATTTTATTCTCCCAGGGGATCCTGCCCATCTGTTCCCTGAGGGAGTCAAAGTCTGCTTTTCTGAAGTCCAGGGTCCGTATTCTGCTGCTCTCCTTTCTTCCTTGTGTCAGGATCCTGAACTCGACCATCTCATGGTCACTGCCTCCCAGGTTCCCATCCACTTTTGCTTCCCCTACTAATTCTTCCCTGTTTGTGAGCAGCAGGTCAAGAAAAGCTCTGCCCCTAGTTGGTTCCTCCAGCACTTGCACCAGGAAATTGTCCCCTACACTTTCCAAAAACTTCCTGGATTGTCTGTGCACCGCTGTATTGCTCTCCCAGCAGATATCAGGGTGATTAAAGTCTCCCATGAGAACCAGGGCCTGCGATCTAGCAACTTCTGCTAGTTGCCAGAAGAAAGCCTCATCCACCTCATCCCCCTGGTCTGGTGGTCTATAGCAGACTCCAACCACGACATCACCCTTGTTGCTCACACTTCTCAACTTTATCCAGAGACTCTCAGGTTTTTCTGCAGTTTCATACCGGAGCTCTGAGCAGACATACTCCTCTCTTACATACAACGCAACTCCCCCACCTTTTCTGCCCTGCCTGTCCTTCCTGAACTCCAGTCATGTGAGTTATCCCACCAAGTCTCTGTTATTCCAATCGCATCATAGTTCCCTGACTGTGCCAGGACTTCCACTTCACCCTGCTTGTTTCCCAGGCTTCTTGCATTTGTGTATAGGCACTTAAGATAACTCATCGATCGTCCCTCTTTCTCAGCATGAGACAGGAGTCCTCCCCTCTTGCGCTCTCCTGCTTGTGCTTCCTCCCAGGATCCCATTTCCCCACTTACCTCAGGGCTTTGGTCTCCTTCCCCCTGTGAACCTAGTTTAAAGCCCTCCTCACTAGGTTAGCCAGCCTGCTGGCGAAGATGCTCTTCCCTCTCTTCGTTAGGTGGAGCCCGTCTCTGCCTAGCACTCCTCCTTCTTGGAACACCATCCCATGGTCGAAGAATCCAAAGCCTTCTCTCCGACACCATCGGGATTCAATGGTACAGTTTTGCGACAAGGGGGTACTCAAGATATTTCTTCCCCTACTGAACCACCCCCAACAGATATCTGACCAATTTTGGAGAACTACCCTCCAGGGTAACCCTGCTGCGTGGTGCGGGATTTGGGAGCATACCCAGCAGTTAGAGAGGTTAAACTCTTGGGCAAAACAAACTTTCAGGGACTCATACGTATTTGTCTCCAAGTTAGTAGGGATTTCTTTCCATCCTGCATGTGCCTGGGGGGAAACAGGAGTTAACAAAAGGAGTGTACCTATGGCAAAGAGTACCACTGTGGCAGACCCTGGACCTGAACTCATACTGGGCAGGTGACCTAGGGCCTAACAATTACAATTCCCCAAATACCCACAAAATAACAATTACCAATAGCAAGTAGACTAAAAACAAAAGGGACCAGGCCATCAGGTTAGGCCAGCCCTGTGAAAATAAACACAACCAACGCTCAGAGTTCTCGCAGGGAGTGCGCTGTGACTGTCAAAAATGATCACAGGGCATTCCCAGCAGACACTATTGTCGCCTAAATAACAGCTTAAGTCCCAGATCGTCGCTGGCAGTCTTTTCTGCAGGCTGAACAGTCCACTGTTCAGGAGCGGGTAGTGCTTTTAGACGAGAGTGATGGATCCAGTTTTTGTGTCCCTCAATCTTTGCTGCTGTGTGCGAGACCAGCAGGACGGTGTGGGGTCCCTTCCACTTCTCTTGGAGAGGCTCGTCCTTCCAGGTCTGAACGAGTACAGAATCGCCTGGCTGCAAGGAGTGGATCGGGGCATCCAGCGGGAGAAGCTGCAAATCTTTGGTATACCTGTGGAGAGAACAGAGAACAGCAGACAGAGAGCACATATACTGAGATAAGAAGCCACACCCCATTTCCCACTCCCCTGCCAGAACCGGTGTACCGTTCATAGGCCATGCCCTTCCAAACATAATCTCGAAGGGACTGAGCCCTAACCTGCCCTTTGGGAGAGCGCGAATGCGGAGCAAAACAAGGGGTAAGGCATCAGGCCACCTAAGGGAAGCCTCTTGGCAGACCTTTGAGAGGTGTCGCTTAAGTGTCTGATTTGTACGCTCCACTACCCCACTGGCCTGCGGTCGCCATGGCGTGTGGAGCTTCCAGGGGATTTGCAGGGCATCCGATATCTTTTGAACGACTTGGGATGTGAAGTGTGTTCCGTTGTCAGATTCCATCCACTGGGGGAGTCCGAAGCGGGGAAAGATTTCCTTGACAAATTTAAGAGCCACCGTTTTGGCAGTGTTGTTACGGCATGGGAAGGCCTCAGGCGAGGAGGTATCTGAATCCTTGGGTTCGGGTAAACTCAGTAAAATCTATTTGCCAAACCAGTCCCAGGCCTGAGTTAGGTTCCAGAGTGGCTGGCGGCACTGACACTCCCGGTCGAGGGTTATTCTTTTGGCAGAGCAGACATTCAGCCTGCACCTGGGAGGCCAGAGGCCTAAGTCCAGAGGTTAAAAAATGCAGCCTCTCTCCCTGCATGAGTGGTTTCATGTAGTTTCTGTAGTACTGGCCGTATTAGATTCTTTGGTAGGAGGATTTTTCCTTCCAGGGAGTAGAGCCATCCCTCCTTTTCCTGGAGCCTGAGTGTTTCGGCCAGGTTCCTCTCTTCGTGAGAGTACTGAGGGGCCGGGAGCTCCCCCACTGATGGGATGAGGGCATGCATATGGGCATCCTCAGCTTCCAGTGGTTTCAGGGTAGCAGCTCGCTTGGCCTCCCTATCCGCCCTGGCATTACCCCTGACCACATCTCGATCTTCCCTTTGATGAGCCTTGCAGTGCACCACTGCTACCGCTGAGGGGAGCTGTACCGCTTCTAAAAGCCGGAGAATTTGAAGCCCGTGCTTGACCAGAGAGCCTTGGGCTGTCAACATTCCTTTCTGTTTCCATAAACCAGCATGGGCGTGTAGCACTCCAAAGGCATATCTGGAATCAGTAAAAATGTTAACTCTTTTCCCTTTTGACAGTTCAAGTGCACGGGTTAAGGCTATCAATTCAGCCAGCTGGGCTGATGTCCCAGCAGGTAAACCCTCTGCTTCCACGGTTTCGTGGAGAGTTACAACAGCATAGCCCGCCCTCCTTTGCCCGTTTACAACTATACTACTGCCGTCGGTATACCACTCATAATCAGCATTCGGGAGGGGTTGATCTTTTAAGTCCGGGCGGCTGGAGTATTGGGCATCTACAGTCTCCAAACAGTCGTGCTCCTGCTCCTCTGTCTCCGGTAACAGGGTAGCTGGGTTAAGGGAGGGACAGGTCTCTAGGGTAACGTCAGGATTTTCTACAAGTTTTGCCTGATACCGAGCAACCCGAGCCTGTGTAAGCCAGAGACCACCCTTAGTATCCAGCAGGGCTTGGACCATGTGAGGGGTATACACTTGCACAATTCCCCCCAGTGTCAGTTTCTCAGCTTCCCCAAGCACTAGGGCAGTTGCTGCGACTGCCCGCAAACATGCCGGCCATCCCTTGGCAACTTGATCCAGTTGTTTAGAGAAATATGCCACGGGACGTTTCCAGATGCCTAATAACTGAGTAAGCACTCCCAGGGCCACCCCTTTCCTTTCATGCACTGTGACAGACCCAGACCAGTGGGGTACAGGAGTCTGGTAGAGGGCAAATATACTGGTCACTGGATGAGTAGTTTTCTGTTCCCTGAGTGACCAGAGAAGGGGCTGCACTAGAGTAATCAGGAACCTGCTAGAACCAGTTAAGGCAGGCAGGCTAATTAGGACACCTGGAGCCAATTAAGAAGAAGCTGCTAGAATCAATTAAGGCAGGCTAATCAGGGTACCTGGGTTTTAAAAGGAGCTCACTTCAGTTTGTAGTGTGAGTGTGAGGAGCTGGGAGCAAGAGGCGCAAGGAGCTGAGAGTGAGAGGGTGTGCTGCTGGAGGACTGAGGAGCACAAGTGTTATCAGACACCAGGAGGAAGGTCCTGTGGTGAGAATAAGGAAGGTGTTTGGAGGAGGCCATGGGGAAGTAGCCCTGGGAGTTGTAGCTGTCACAGGAGGCACTATAGACAGCTGCAGTCCACAGGGCCCTGGGCTGGAACCTGGAGTAGAGGGCGGGCCCGGGTTCCCCCCAAACCTCCCAATTGACCTGGACTGTGGGTTCTTCCAGAGGGGAAGGTCTCTGGGCTGTTCCCCAACCCACATGGTGAATCTCTGAGGCAAGAAAATCCGCCAATAAGCGCAGGACCCACCAAGATAGAGGAGGAACTTTGTCACAGCACATACAGTTGAAATGGCTTAGTGAGGTCCGGCAGACCCAGGGCTGGGGCTTCCATCAGTTTCCTTTTTAAAACCTTAAATGCCTTGTCGGCTTCTGAGGACCAGTGAAAGTGGTCACGATCAGCTCCCTTAACACATTCGTACAAGGGTTTAGCCCACAGTCCAAACTCTGGGATCCATATTCTGCAGAAGCCTGCCATGCCCAGAAACGCCCTGAGCCGTTTACAATTGATTGGGATAGGAATTTGGCAGATAGCTTCCTTTCTTTCATTTGAAAGCTGACGTTCCCCCTGCCTGATGTAAAATTCTAAGTACTGTACTTCTGGGAGGGCAATCTGAGCCTTACTCTGTGCTACTCGATATCCTCAGAGTCCAACAAAGTTCAGGAGGCTTACAGTGGCTTTAAGGCAAGAGGTTAGACCCACAGCGGCAATTAACAAGTCATCCACATATTGCAGGAGGAGGACTTTGTCCTCGTCCCACTCCTCCAAGTCTCTGGCCAGGGCCTGGCTGAAAAGGGTGGGGGAATTTTTAAATCCCTGGGCCAGCACTGTCCAGCAAAGCTGTTTTTTCACCCTTCTTTTGTCCTCCCACTCGAAGGAGAAAATCTCCTGAGATTGGGAGTCGACCGGAATCGTGAAGAAAGCATCCTTTAAATCCAGGACCGAAAAATGAGTGTACTGCCCCCCTATAGAGGCCAACAGCGTATACGGGTTTGGAACGAGGGGGTGCAGAGTCTTAACCCGCTCATTAACCGCTCTCAGGTCCTGAACCAGCCGGTATGTACCATTGGGCTTTTGTACAGGCAAGATAGGAGTGTTCCAAGCTGACTGGCATTCTCGAAGTACCCCATACTTTAGGAACTGGTCTATAGTTTCCTGCAGTCCCTCTCTGGCTTCCCTTTTGATCGGATACTGCTTGATTCGCACTGGACCTTTTCCTGGCAAGAGCTGAACATTAACAGCGGTTTGATGGGCTGCCTTTCCTGGGATCCCTGATGCCCATACTAGAGGAAAAACCTGCTTTTCCCACTGACTCCACTCTGGGGCTTGCATAGGTGAGGGCTCAATTGCAAGGGTCATTATCCAGGCATTCTCTGGGGGTAAGGTGAAGGTTATTTCATCTTGGGTGAAATGCAGGGTGGCACCTAAGCGACAAAGCAGGTCCCGTCCTAATAGTGGCGTTGGACAATCGGGGAGGTAAACCAGTTTGTGAGATAGAATTCTGTTTCCCAAAGCACATTCCGCTGGGGCATATACTGGGCACTTGGTTCCTTTCCCTGTGGCACCCACCACAGTGAGGGAATCTGCCACAGGCAGCTGCAGGGGTTGGTTTACAGCGGTTCGTGCAGCTCCAGAATCTATTAAAAAGTCTATGTCCGAATCTCCCACCGGCATTTTTACTCGGGGTTCCGGGGGCAGGATAGTCCGTCTCCCCTGACACCCCTATTCTTGATCCTCCGCTGCCATCATAGGGGTACCTTCCCTTTCGGGGCACTCATTTTTCCAATGTCCCTCCTTTCGGCATATGGCACACTGATTGCGACCCAGACGCCCTTCCTGTAAGCCAGGGCGCCCACGTCCACGTCCTCTCATTCCCCGGCCCCTTCCAACTTCCTGAAATTTTCCCCTGCCACCGGTCTGTACTGCTGTAACCATTATTTTCACTTGCCTCTTTTCCTTTTCTCCCTCCCTAAGGCTGTAAGCCCTGTTTGCAGTTTCCAGAATTTGTGCCATAGTCATGCCCATCAAATCCTCCTTTTTCTGTAGTTTCCTTTTAATATCAGGGGCGGCACGGCTAGTAAAGATACCCTTTATAATTGCCTCAGTTGCCTGATCATCGGGGTTTGCATTAGTAGTTTGCCTGATGGTATCAGAAAAGCAACCGGACTTTCTTTTGGCTCCTGTACTAGCTCATACGGCTTAGCCCAATTGTTATGTCGGATTGTCGGAGACCATGTAATAAGAGCTCCTTGTATAGGGTGAGAAGAGTGAGATCCGCCGGCACGTTGGGATTCCACCGGGGGTCTGCTATAGGGACCTGATCTACAGCAGCAGGGACGTGTGCTGCGTTTGCCTCAAGTCTACGCTGTGCCTCCTCCCGTGCCTTTGACACGACCTGATTACGCTCCACCTCAGACAGCAGGGTCCGCATAAGGACATTACAGTCATCCAAATCAGGCTTATGGCTAGCCAGACACCCCTCAAAGACCGAGATAAACTTGCTTGGATTCGTTGAAAATTCCCCTGCCTGTGCCTTAAAGGATGCTAAGTCCACTGGGTTAAAAGGCACATGCATATAAACCTGCATAGTAGTGGCTGGGCGATCTTGTGATCCCGTATGGGCCACCACGGTCTCAGTGATTAATGGATAGAACCCTACTGAGGGGGCAATCTCTGGAGCCTGAAGCACCCTGTCTTTATACAGTGGGGGTGTTGGAGCCGAAGGGGACACCGACTCTGCCATCACAGCCGGGGGAGGGTTCTGGGGACTAAGTAGTTACTACCGAACCTGTCGGAGTCAAATTACACCTTTGCAAAAGATCTGACCTATCTCTTAACAACATAAACAACTGTGCATACATATGTTCATTCCATTTACCCGTTCGCTGACAAAAGAGAAGCAATTGAAGGATCGTATTATAATTAAGTGATCCCTCCGGTGGCCACCTTTCCTGGTCCTCTAGCTGATATTGAGGCCAGTCTACTGTATAGAATCTTTTCAGTTTACTTTTAATCAACGGATCCGATCCAAACACTTTCCAGTTCACCAGAATGCATTCTAAGGGCGTACACCTTGCCCTACCTGCAGTACTCTGTCCCTGCCCCATACTCTAGTCTAGGGAGACACTGGGCGTCCCCAGGTCAAAACAGGTAAAGTCCCCACTGGACTGTTCCTACCTTATCCAAGGGTCTGGTTCTGCACCGTCGCCCGCAGCTGCTTCTCCACTACTCGAGCTCGTTGCACCATTGTGCCCTCTAGGGTCGACCAAGCCACGTCTCTGCCGAGGCCCCCGATGAAGTCACTGGTGCGCGCTGGGCGTCGGTCGTCGCCGCAATCCGTCGACCTCCGAGAGGGGTCCGGGCAAGGCTAAATTTCAGCCTCGAGCCCACCCAGGGACGCCAAGACTGTTGCCGGCACAGAGGGCCCGAGAACAGCAACAGCGGAGTTCGTTGCCCGGTGTGCTTCGCGCCAATGAACACACCAGGGTGGAGAAGCAAACAAAGTTTATTTGAGATCTCAAAGTGGTGTAAGGAGACAGGCACGTCTCAGATCAAGCACACTGAGACAAGT
>NW_020707745.1:0-1225 GCF_002925995.2 Terrapene triunguis
GGTGTAAGGAGACAGGCACGTCTCAGATCAAGCACACTGAGACAAGTAGCTTTCCCTTTTTATTCTTTTTGCAGCTAGGCTTCACCCTTTACCCCCCCTTCTTTCCCCCTTCCCCCTCCCTTCCTCCTATAATAGTTTACTTTTAGTAAGTAGCAAGCAATTACATTTCACAGCTAAGTTCCTCTCTCTTCCCCCCTCCCTTCTCTCCCCCCATCCCTTCTTCTACAAAAGCCATGTTTATACATTTGAGCAATTAAATCATTTTGGCGGCTATAAGTCTAGTTTGTTAGTAACACTCCTGTCAAGGCTGGATCCCCACTTTGAACTTTAGGGTTCAAATGTAGGGGCCTGCATGAAAACTTCTAAGCTTATCTACCAGCTTAGCTTTGGTCCGCTGCCACCATCACAAGAATTCCCTCCCTGGGAAGCCTTGAGAAACCTTTCACCAATTCCCTGGTGAACACAGATCCAAACCCCCTTGGATCTTAAAACAAGGAGAAATTAACCATCCCCCCTCCTTCCTCCACCCTCCTTTCACCAACTCCTGGTGAATACAGATCCAAACCCCCTTGGATCTTAAAACAAGGAGAAATTAATTTGGTTCTTAAAAAAGAAGGCTTTTAATTAAAGAAAAAGGTAAAAATTATCTCTGTAAAATCAGTATGGAAAATACTTTACAGGGTAATTAAACTTAAAGAGCTCAGAGGACCCCCCTCTGTCTTAGGTTTAAAGTACAGCAAACAAAGATACACACTCTGGTAAAAAGGTACATTTACAAGTTGAGAAAACAAAGTAAATCTAAGACGCCTTGCCTGTCTTTTACTTACTAGTTTGAAATAGGAGAGACTTGTTTAGAAAGATGGGGAGAACCTGGATTGATGTCTGGTCCCTCTCAGTCCCAAGAGCGAACCACCCCTTAAACAAAGGACACACACAAAAGCCTTTCCCCCCCCAAGATTTGAAAGTATCTTGCCCCCTTATTGGTTCTTCGGGTCAGGTGTCAGCCAGGTTACCCGAGCTTCTTAACCCTTTACAGGTAAAAGGATTTGGAGTCTCTGGCCAGGAGGGATTCCATAGCACAGTACAAAGGAGAGCTGTTTTCCTTCCCTTTATAGTTATGACAACTCCTCTAAACTGTTATCTGGTCCTGTTTCCCTTTGATTTATTATCTCCCCTTCAGCCAGAAACATACAGGCTTCATTATTACCGCTTGGTACCAGTATGA
>NW_020707746.1:0-7924 GCF_002925995.2 Terrapene triunguis
CTGTCTCCTCCATTTCTCTCATTTTGATTGAAAGCTCTTTGGGGCAGGGAATGTCTTCATGTTGAGTCTTGCCCCGTGGGGAGCACTCTCTCTATCTGTCTGTCCATATACTAGCCCACCATCAGAGGGATCAGGGAGATCAGAAGAGTACTTGAAGCTTGACTGAAAATTGGCCAGAATTGGCAGCCGGTGTAGGCCCGATCTGGTATTCCGTAGGGTGGCTGGTAGCTCATTCTCTTTGAAGGAGAGGGAGATGATTGAAGCTACCCTGGCCATCAGGTGGCCTGTATCAGCCTGGTTAGAGGGGAGACTGCAGCGGGTAGTACTGAAAGGTGAACTGTCAGGTTGGAGGGAGGTCACCAGTGGGGTTCCTCAAGGTTCGGTTTTGGGTCCGATTTTATTTAATCTATTTATTACTGACCTCGGAACCGAATGTAGGAGTGGGCTTATAAAGTTTGCGGATGACACAAAGTTGGGAGGTATTGCCAACTCGGAGAAGGATCGGGATATTCTGCAGGGAGACTTGGATGACCTTGTAAATTGGAGTAATAATAATAGGATGAGATTTAATAGTGAGAAGTGTAAGGTGATGCATTTAGGGATGACTAACAAGAATTTTAGTTATAAACTGGGGACGCATCGGTTGGAAATGACGGAGGAGGAGAAGGACCTCGGAGTCCTGGTTGATCGCAGGATGACTATGAGTCGGCAATGTGACGTGGCTGTGAAAAAAGCTAATGCGATCTTGGGATGCATTAGGCGAGGTATTTCTAGTAGGGACAAGGAGGTGCTGCTTCCGTTATACAAGGCGCTGGTGAGACCTCATTTGGAGTACTGTGTGCAGTTCTGGTCTCCTATGTTCAAAAAGGATGAACTCAAACTGGAACGGGTACAGAGAAGGGCCACTAGGATGATTCGAGGAATGGAAAACCTGTCGTATGAAAGGAGACTCGAGGAGCTCGGTTTGTTTAGCCTAACCAAAAGAAGGCTGAGAGGGGATATGATTGCTCTCTTTAAATATATCAAAGGGATAAATACCAGGGAGGGGGAGGAATTATTTCAGCTCAGTACTAATGTGGACACGAGAACAAATGGATATAAACTGACCGTGGGGAAGTTTAGGCTTGAAATTAGACGAAGGTTTCTAACCGTCAGAGGGGTGAAATTTTGGAACAGCCTTCCGAGGGAAACGGTGGGGGCAAAAGACCTCTCTGGCTTCAAGATTAGGCTAGATAAGTTTATGGAGGGAATGGTTTGATGGGATAACGTGATTTTAGTCAATTAGGCAATAACATGCCATCGCTGGTAAAATGAGGGTCCGGCTGGAGAATCTTGCCTGTATGCTCGGGGTTCTACTGATCGCCATATTTGGGGTCGGGAAGGAATTTTCCTCCAGGGTAGATTGGCAGAGGCCCTGGAGGTTTTTCGCCTTCCTCCGCAGCATAGAGCAGGGGTCGCAAGCTGGAGGATTCTCTGCGACTTGAAGTCTTTAAATCACGATCTGGAGACTTCAACAGCTGAGATAAGGGAAATTGGGTGGGTCAGCTTTTGTGGCCTGCATCATGCGGGAGGTCAGACTAGATGACCATAATGGTCCCTTCTGACCTTAAAGTCTATGAGTCTATGGCCTGGTCTACACTACGAGTTTAGGTCGACTTTAGTCGCGTTAAATCGAATTTAGCCTGGACACGTTCACACGACGAAGCCCTTTCTTTCGACTTAAAGGGCCCTTTAAACCAGTTTCTTTAATCCACCTCCGACGAGGGGATTAGCGATAAAATCGGCTTTATGGGGTCGGAATTGGGTTAGTGTGGACGGAAATCGACGTTATTGGCCTCCGGGAGCTATCCCACAGTGCTTCATTGTGACCGCTCTGGACAGCACTCTCAACTCAGATGCACTGGCCAGGTAGACAGGAAAAGCCCCGCGAACGTTTGAATTTCATTTCCTGTTTGCTGAGCGTGGAGAGCACAGGTGACCACGCAGAGCTCATCAGCACAGGTAACCGTGATGGAGTCCCAGGATCGCAAAAGAGCTCCAGCATGGACAGAACGGGAGGTTCGGGATCTGCTCGCCATATGGGGAGATGAATCAGTGCTGGCCGAACTCCGAAGCAGTAAACGAAATGGCAAAATATTAGAAAAGGTCTCCAAGGCCATGAAGGACAGAGGCCATAACAGGGACACACAGCAGTGCCGCGTTAAAATTAAGGAGCTAAGGCAAGCCTACCACAAAGCCAGAGAGGCAAACGGAAGGTCCGGGGCTGAGCCGCAAACATGCCGCTTCTACGCGGAGCTGCATGCCATTCTAGGGGGTGCAGCCACCACTACCCCAACCGTGTGCTATGAGTCCCTCAATGGAGAAACACACAGGGAAGCGGGTTCAGGGGACGAGGAAGATGAGGATGGAGATAATGTAGATAGCTCACAGCAGCAAGGAAGCGGAGAAACCGGTTTCCCCAACAGCCAGGATATGTTTATCACCCTGGACCTGGAACCAGTAACCCCCGAACTCACCCAAGACCCTGTGGGCACACAGGGGACCTCTGGTGAGTGTACCTTTGTAAATATTACACATGTTTTAAAAGCAAACGTGTTTAATGATTAATGATTAATTTGCCCTGGCAATCGCAGCCAGTACAGCTACTGGAGAAGTCTGTTAACGTGTATGGGGATGGAGTGGAAATCCTCCAGGGACATCTCCAGAAAACTCTCCTGGATGTACTCCCAAAGCCTTTGCAAAAGGTTTCTGGGGAGGGCTGCCTTATCCCGTCCGCCATGGTAGGACACTTTACCACGCCAGGCCAGTAGCACGTAGTCTGGAATCATTGCATAACAAAGCATGGCAGCGTATGGTCCCGGTGTTTGCTGGCATGCAGACAACATCCATTCCTTATCGCTCTTTGTTATCCTCAGGAGAGTGATATCATTCACGGTCACCTGGTTGAAATGGGGCAATTTTATTAAGGGGACATTCAGAGGTGCCCCTTCCTGCTCTGCTGAACAGAAATATTCCCCACTGTTAGCCACGCGGTGGGGGGGAGGGGTGAAGTGATCATCCCAGAGAATTGGGGGTGTGGGGGAGGGGAATTAGTTGGGTTTGTGCTGCATGTTAACCCTGAAACCGCAGCCCCTCCTTTTACATTGCAAACCCATTTTAAATGGCCAACCAAACGGGTGCTTGGTATGGGAAATGAGGGCGCTACTGTTTGAAACCATTCCCACATGTTAAGAAGGTTAAAAAAGCCCAAAGACTGTATGTCTTACCATGGCTGCCTGCAAGCTGAAATCTGTGTCCTGGCACTGCGTGAGTGATCTCTCACACCAAACCAGGAGACTCTCAATATAAGAGGAAAAATGCGACCTTGTAACGAAAGCACATGTGCTGTTTTATGTGAACAGCAAAATTTAACGTGAAAGAGTGTACCCATTGTTCTCTAAAATGTATCTTTTTTAACCACCTCTCCCCTTCTCCTCCACCAGCTGCAAATGTGTCTCCTTCACAGAGGCTACTGAAGATTCGAAACCGAAAGCGAAGGACACGTGATGAAATGTTCACAGAATTACAGACTGCCTCCCACGCTGACAAAGCCCATCAGAATGCGTGGAGGCAGTCAATGGCTGATTTTAGAAAAGCCCAATATGACCGAGAGGAGAGGTGGCGGGCTGAATCGCGGGCAGAAGAGCAGAAGTGGCGTGCTGAATCGCGGGCTGAAGATGAGAGGTGGCGTCAGCTTGCACACAGAAGGCAAGAGTCGATGCTCCGGCTGCTGGAGCATCAAACTGATATGCTGCAGCGTATGGTTGAGCTGCAGGAAAGCCAGCAGGAGCAGAGACCGCCGCTACAGCCCCTGTGTAACCAACAGCCATCCTCCCCAAGTCCCATTGCCTCCTCACCCAGACGCCCAAGAACACGGTGGGGGGACCTTCGGCCACTCACTCACTCCACCCTAGATGATTTCCATAGCAATAAGTTTTAAAGTTTTAAATTGCAGTGTGTCCTTTTCCTCCCTCCTCCCCCACCCATCCCGGGCTACCTTTCCAATTATCCCCCTAGTTGTGTGATGAATTAATAAAGAATGCATGAATGTGAAGTAACAATGACTTTATTGCCTCTGCAACTGGTGCTTGAAGGGGGGAGGGTAGGGGAGGGTGGGGTGGTTGGTTTACAGGGAAGTAGAGTTAACCGGGTGGGGGGGGGAGGGGCGGAGGGTTCATCAAGGAGAAACAAACAGAAGTTTCACTCCGTAGCCTGGCCAGTCACAAAACTGGTTTTCAAAGCTTCTCTGATGCGCACAGCGCCATGCTGTGCTGCTCTAACCGCCCTGGTGTCTGGCTGTGCGTAATCAGCGGCCAGGCGATTTGCCTCTACCTCCCACCCCGCCATAAATGTCTCCCCCTTACTCTCACAGATATTGTGGAGCGCACAGCAAGCAGCAATAACAATGGGGATATTCTTTTCGCTAAGGTCTGAGCGAGTCAGTAAGCTGCGCCAGCGCGCTTTTAAACGCCCAAATGCACATTCCACCACCATTCGGCACTTGCTCAGCCTGTAGTTGAACAGGTCCTGACTCCTGTCCAGGCTGCCTGTGTATTGCTTCATGAGCCATGGCATTAAGGGGTAGGCTGGGTCCCCAAGGATCACGATAGGCATTTCAACATCCCCAACGGTTATTTTCTGGTCCGGGAAGAAAGTCCCTTCCTCCAGCTTTCTAAACAGAGCAGACTGCCTGAAGACGCGAGCATCATGTACCCTTCCCGGCCAGCCCACGTTGATGTCGGTGAAACGTCCCTTGTGATCCACCAGGGCTTGCAGCAGCATTGAAAAGTACCCCTTGCGGTTTATGTAGTCGGCGGCTTGGTGCGCCGGTGCCAAGATAGGGATATGGGTTCCGTCTATGGCCCCACCACAGTTTGGGAATCCCATTGCAGCAAAGCCATCCACTATGGCCTGCACGTTTCCCAGAGTCACTACCCTTGATATCACCAGGTCTCTCATTGCCCTGGCAACTTGGATCACAGCAGCCCCCACAGTAGATTTGCCCACTCCAAATTGATTCCCGACTGACCGGTAGCTGTCTGGCGTTGCAAGCTTCCACAGGGCTATCGCCACTCGCTTCTCCACTGTGAGGGCTGCTCTCATCCTGGTATTCTGGCGCTTCAGGGCAGGGGAAAGCAAGTCACAAAGTTCCATGAAAGTGCCCTTACGCATGCGAAAGTTTCGCAGCCACTGGGAATCGTCCCACACCTGCATCACTATGCGGTTCCACCAGTCTGTGCTTGTTTCCCGGGCCCAGAATCGGCGGTCCACGGCATCAACCTGCCCCAGGAACACCATGATTTCCACATTGCTGGGGCCTGTGCCTTGTGAGAGGTCTAGGTCCATGTCCATTTCCTCATCACTCTCGTCGCCGCGCTCTAATCGCCACCTCCTCGGCTGGTTCCGGTTTTGCTTTGGCATGTCCTGGCTCTGCATATACTCCAGGACAATGCGCGTGGTGTTCATAGTGCTCATAATTGCCGCGGTGATCTGAGCGGGCTCCATGATCCCAGTGCTAGCTATGGCGCCTGGTATGAAAAAAGGCGCGAAACTAGTATCTGACGGACTAGGGGAGGGAGGGAGGGGCGAGTGATGACATGGCATACAGGTACAGGGAATTAAAATCAAGAAAGGTGGCTGTGCATCAGGGAGAAACACAAACAACTGTCACACAGAATGGCCCCCCCCAAAGATTGAACTCAAAAGCCTGGGTTTAGCAGGAGGGAGGGGGGGAAGCAAATGAATACAGAATAAATCTATTTTTTACATCTTAAGACGACGGTGCAGCATGACTGATAGCCCTCGGCATTTTCTGGGTGCTTGGCAGCAAATACTGGGCGCTTGGCAGTTAGCCTTCAGGTCTACTGCACAATCTGATACTCACTGCAGTATGACAACGATGGATACCAGTCGTAATATACTATCTACTGCCCAAAAGGCAAGGGGTTGCTGCTGTGTAGCAATGTTGCCCCAAACGTCGCATACTACGACTGATAACCATCATCATCAAGGCAAGGGGTTGCTGCTGTGTAGCAATCTAGACCCACGTCTGCCAGCCCCATGTCTGCCAGCACCCAGATCGCCCTCGGCCTCTTCTGGGTGCTTAGCAGAAAACTGGGTGCTTGGCAGAAAATAGTATACTACGACTGATAACCATCATTGTCTGCCCAGGTGCCCATGATCGACAGCCACTGCTGTCCGACGAGGACGGTTACCAGTCGTAATAAACCAGCTACTGCCAAAAGGCAAGGGCTGGTGCAATGCAGCCCTACGGCTGCCAGCCCCACGGCTGCCGGCACCTAGATTGCCAATGAAGGCTACCAGTCATGCTGCACCGTCTACCACCAAAAGGCAGTTAGCTGCTGCTGCTGCTGTGTAGCAATGCAGTCCCACGTCTGCCGGCACCTAGATGACATATGGTGACGGTGAGCTGAGCTGAGCGGGCTCCATGCTTGCCGTGGTATGTTGTCTACACAGGTAACCCAGGTAAAAAGGCGCGAATCTATTGTCTGCCGTTGCTGTGACGGAGGGGGTGGGGCCTGACGACAGGTACCCAGAACCCCCCGCGGCACTGTTTTGCATCATCCGGGCATTGGGGTCTCAACCCAGAATTCCAATGGGCGGCGGAGACTGCGGGAACTGTGGGATAGCTACCCATAGTGCAATGCGCCGGAAGTCGACGCTAGCCTCGGTACTGTGGACGCGGTCCGCTGAACTAATGCACTTAGAGCATTTTATGTGGGGACACACATAATCGGCTGTATACAACCGATTTCTATAAAACCGGCTTCTATAAATTCGACTTAATTTCGTAGTGTAGACATACCCTATGAGTCTATGAGCCTTCCCCAACTATGAAGTGCAAGAGGTCTGTTTGCAAGGGGTGGACTGGCATTCCTCAGTCCTTCCAAGGCTTGTTCATCCTGCAGTACTGCAGATAGGCTGTTTGCCATCCAGGGCCTCCTGGAAGTTCTCTGGCATCAGGAGCTTACCCTTTGGCCTCTATTAGTTTGACTAAATTGGTTGGTGTACCCATGGTTGGATCCCTTTGATCTTTGTGACGGGAAGGCGTTGGCCTGTCCAGGAGAACTATGTGATTCTGACACTGCTGAGGTCTAAACCCAGGACGAAAATGAGGCCTAGTGATTGTGCAGACCTTAAATGTGGCCAGTGACAAGCTGGGAGAAGTCCATGGCTACCATGATGGCTGAGGCCTGAGCTGGCAGGCCGAGTGTATAGTCTCCACTGGGGGTGAAGTTTCCCAGGACAGTAAATCTTTGGGGCTCCCTCCCCAAGTCTGGCAGAAGCTCTGCCTGGTCCTTTGGGGATTGCCCAACCTCGTGTCCTGTTTCTACTGGCATTTCCGTGTTTATTCAATCCCTGGACTCACAGATCAGGTGCGCACATTCCTATGCCTTCACTGTATGAATGAGGCCTAGTTTACATTACATGTCAGATGGGGATAATATGGCCCTGCCACCTTCCTTACCCTGCTGGGACTGAGAATCTGAACTAGGGACTACTGGTAGTTAGGACTGGCATTGGGTTTCCTACATCATCTGCTCAGATGTGGATGATGCATCCCGGATCAGGATCTCATCCATGACCAGGTCAGATCAGACCATAATCAGCAGTGCTTAATTTGTTATGAAAGAGGTGATGGGGCGCAACTGATGCAGCAAGCCCATAGGTGCCAGGGCTCTGAACTGCCAAGTCTAGTGGTGCCGGGGCTCAGCGCTGGCGAGCTCTGGCACAAATTAATCAGGGAAACATGGAGGGAACAGACCAAGTGACTTGCTGATACCAAAGGGCTATGGTGAGTGTGGTTACTCAGGCCGCTGGCAAGTGATACCCCGGGACTAGAGAGGGATCCAACAGCATTTCA
>NW_020707747.1:0-4624 GCF_002925995.2 Terrapene triunguis
TTTACTGGGGTATTGGTTTTCATAACCATTTGTCCCCATAACGAGTGGCTCTGGTGGTAATACTGGGAAACTGGAGTGTCTAAGGAGATTGCTTGTGAGACTTGCGGTTAGCCAGTGGGGTGAGACCGAAGTCCTCCTAGTCTGGCTGGCTTGGTTTGCCTTAGAGGTGGAAAAAACCCCAGCCTTGGGCTGTAACTGCCCTGTTTGAGCAATTTATCCTGAGTTGGCACTCTCAGTTGGGTTCCGCCAGAACCGCATTGTCACAGTGGCGTAGTCGGCAGGATCCACAGAACCAGGTCAATTAAGCTTTGGGTCAGAACCCCAGGCTATCCAAATTTGAATTTTGGGATTGAGAGTTTGGTTGGTTAAAGAACAGTTGCAATGGCTGAGCAAAGAGCATATGAGGGCCTTGACAAGAAAGCCCTGAAAGATTTGTGTTCAGAAAAGGGGATAAGCTTTAGAAAGAAAGCTACAAATCAAGAACTGAGAAATCTGTTAATGGCCAGTGATCAGAAGGCAGGAGATGCCACAGAAGCAATTGGAATGCAAAAGGCAGCAAGTAAACTGCAACTTGAGCATGAACAAAGACTGGCAGAAATTCGATTGCAGGAACTAGAAGCTGAGGCAAAAGTGCAAAGACTTCAGCTCCAAGTCCAAAAAGCAAGGGAAGAAAAGCAGAAATTGTATCCTCTTGAAAGTCCAGTTTATAACAATGTTGGTATGTTGTATAACTCGGAGCAAGTGTCTGGGTGTAACCAAATGTACCCCAACACTGCCACCTTTTATGTAAATGCTTTTACTGTGTGTTCAGTAGAGGGTGGCTCCATAACTTGTGCCAATGCTCTATATGGGAGTGGTAGTGAAAAATTTACAGAGAATGTAAAAGTCAATGGTAAAAGCTGTTTAGGGCAAATTATGGCTTCTAACATCACTCCTGTTAAAGCAGATCTTGTCAAAGAGGAAGATTATTTACCAAATCAGAGTGTGAATGTTGTAGTCCTCTATGAGTTTACTGTAAGCGTGCCTTTAGCCAGAATCCACCTTGAATGGAATGGGACTAAGCATGAAGTTATAGCTGGTGTAAGGAAGCTATTGCCTAAGGATCTTTTGATTGGGGAAAATGTTAAAGCTTTGTTCAGTCCAGGTAGTCAGTCACAGGACAGGAATGATCTTAAACCTCTGTCTATTGTGGGCAATGATTTGCCTGGGGAGGGTTGCTCCAAAGGTTTGTCTGAGAAGAGCTATTTGTCTGTAAATGAAGTTTCTGAATGTCGGTCTAGTGTCTCAGAAGTGAATCTGGAGTTAAATCAAGAGCAGCAAAATCTTATTGGGCAGGAAAATGTTTCTCTGGAGCAGATTGAAGTGGATGGTCAGGTGGAAGCCCTAACTGAGGAAGGAAAGGGTGGATTTTTAATGGGTGATGCATTGGTGGCTAGTACAGCTTGTAAAAGTGAACCTGAAAAGGGTAACTGTGATTTGCTGGCAGTGGCTCAGTGTAGTAAGAAGAGCAGTTTATCTGTTGGGAGTGGCAAGGTGCCTAGTAAGGAAGCTGCCCCACTCTCCCAGTCTTTGTCTGTAATCAGCCCTGGGTGCTGGGACAAAGGAGAGGAAGGCAGGAAAAGTTTGGAGGAGCCAAGGCAGCCTTGTGAGCTAATGGCTTTGTCTAGTCAGCAGTTTGGGAAGGCAGGGATAGTGGAAAATGGATGTCCCTATACCTTACCTGTTTCCTGTGTGGAGAATACTGATAGTGAAGGAAATGTGCCTGTATCTGTCAGGGGTATTGACTTGCCTATGGAGGAAGCTACCTCAGTCTCCAAGCAGTTGTCTGTGAACAGCCCTGTGTGCTGGGACAAGGGAAATGAAATCCCGAGCTGTGTGGCTGGTAAAAAAGGTGTCTCCAGCTCTTCTTTGTCTGTGGAGCAGACAGAAGGTGCCTGTCAGCCTGTGATGGTTGAGAATAGTGCAGTTGTCTCAGAGTTGGTTCTGAATTCAACTAAAGCCCAGGAAGGGAATGGTCCTAAGTCTGTATCTGCTGGGGAGAATGGCACTGTAACTAAGTTGCATCCAGTTAGTGTCTTAGCAAAATCCCAGAGACCAGACAGTTCTGGTGCTTATATTTTGCCTATTGCTAATGTGTGGTTGGTGAAGGGTGTAGCAACTCTGTCTGATCAGGGTAATACCCTAGCCAGGGCACAAGGAGAGCATGAAGGTGATTTGGTTGTGTTACCTACTGATGGTGTGGAAACTTGTAGCAAGAAGGAAAGGATTCCTGAACTTGTGTGTGGCAAAGGGAAGGGAAATGTTTCTAACCTTTTATCTAGGAAGTCTATGGGTTTGCCTGAAAGGGGATCGTGTAGAAATCTGCCTGATGGGCCAAAGGTGATCCTGGATGTAAGTAAGACCCAGAAAAAGTCTGTTGTTGCTCAGGGAAGTGTTCCTTTAGAACAAGCCCTAGGTGAAGAGGGTAAGGGCAAAATGTCTGTGAGGGGTGATTTGCTGCTTAGAAAAGCTCCTGGGGAAAGGAATCCTCATGGTAATCTGTGCAAGCAGTTCCCTGCAACTGAAGGGTGTGAGAGTGATTTAATCAAGGCAGTTTCAGTTCCTAACAGCCAGAAACTTTCTGTTGTGAATGGATCCACTGACTTTCCTTTTGAAAGATCCAGTGTGGGTAGCTTTGAGAAGGTCTCAGATGGAGTAAGAGCTGTTAAGAAAGTTGAGCAACCCTATAACCAAGTGGCTGTGTTTGGCCAGCTTGTTGGGAAGACAATGGTGTTGGAACAGGAATGTCTCCATTCTAATTCTTTAAGTGAGCAGTCTGTGCTTCAGGGTCTGAGGACAGATTTGGTTACTGGTGTTTCAAAGCAGAACAGTTTTATGGCCGAATGCTTGAGGAGGCAGGGGAGAGCAGGCAAACTCTCACCCTCAGGCTCTTTAGATTTGTGTGGTATCTCTTTAAGACAGAGTCCAGCCTTGGAAATGATAGCAGTTACGAATATAAAAACTGGTGGACTGGCTCCTGTCTGTGGTAATGCAAATTACTTGCCTGGCTGGGAGAGGAAGGACTTGCTAATAGCTGTTAGCACAGAGAGCCCACCCAATCAGCCAGTGAATTCTGTTAAGCAAGAGAAATCAGGGTTTGATCCTGCAGGACAAGGAGGAAAGAGAAAACTGAATTTTGCAAAGGGAAGCAACAGGTTAACCCTAAAATGCCCAAACTCCAATGGTATTGAGCCAAAGCTGTGGCATGACAACCATGATTGTAGATGGACACTTGCAATGGATTTGTTAATGCTAATGGCGATTTTGTAACTAATGTGTTGCTATTACCAAGAACTGTAAGAATGTACAATGTTCCTAATCTGTTGGAAAATCCCTTGAACATGTTAAAAGGAATACATGAGAACACACTTTATGTTAAAAGGTCTTGTTATACTGATGTTTCACAGTTACTGCCTGTAAACGGTATTGGAACTTTTCACAGGAGAAAAGACATTCCAAACCTAATGTGCTATATGAAAAGGGAAACTGAGGCACACTACCATATTGCTTTCACGGCTAAATGCCAAGATTCCTGTACTATGAACATCATTAATATCTACATTGATTTAATGTTAATTGGGTTCCAAACATTTGCCAGAGCTTGTGTGGATAAAGTAGCTGTTTTCTTTAGCTCCTGGCAAGATCACATGAGACATACAGGAACCATGCTGCAAGAGCAGATCTAATCCACTATTGTTCTAACTAAATTTTACCTTGAGTTTGTAAAGAGGTTCAGTCATGTTGCTGAACATGACTTTGATAAACCATTTCTGTTATATACTGATATGGCTTCTAACCCCAATAGTAGCTGTAGTGAGACAAACCCAAGGATGGGGAGCTCTTGGGATGCAGTCAGTGATGTTTGTGTCATCGCTTCCTGCATCAATTTTGCGTTGGGGGTGTGACGTTATTGATATAATCTGGGACCATATAGATCATTGTTGCAACCAAGGTCCTGTAGTGGCACCAAAATCTTGTATAAAGGGGGTCAAATGGGGTATCTTAGACAAGGTTATGGTTTGCTGGTTATGATTATGCTGTCTATATGTGTGTATCAATTTTGTAGTTGAAGTTATGAATATTGGCTCTATACTGTCTGTATTTCAAACTTATGCTATGCTGCTGGGTGACATCCCAGACAAGCTGGTGTTAGCTCTGCCTAGCCTGCTTGATGGCCCATTAAGGACCATCAGCTATACAATGGACCCATTGAGAGAAGGCAAATATGCTTTGAGACTCAGCAAAGTATGCAGGGACTGGCCCATGTGACTCCAGGCTCCATTTTGCTGTAATTTTCCACAGTAAGAACAAAGAGGTGTTCTTACACCTGGAAAAGACTATATAAGGCTGATGCCTCATCTCCATCTTGTCTTCAATCCTGCTTCATACCTCTGGAGGAACTTTGCTACAAGCTGAAGCTTTGAACAAAGGACTGAGGACCCATCCCAGCGGGGGATGTATTCCAGAGACTTGATTTGAACCTGCAGTTTATTCTATCGCTGCTGCAAGCCTGAACCAAGAACTTTGCCATTACTGTCTGTAATTGATTCCATTTAACCAATTCTAACTCTCATCTCTATCTTTT
>NW_020707748.1:0-4402 GCF_002925995.2 Terrapene triunguis
CATCGAGCGCAGGTCTCACATTTCCTGCGAACATCTTCAGCCATCCGAGGCCAATAGAACCTACTACGAAGAAGTTCCAGGGTCCTCTCCATCCCTAAATGTCCAAAGTCATCATGCAGGGCCCTCATGGCCAGGGCTCTGTACTCTTTTGGCAGCACTAGCTGTGCTCGTTGCTTTTGTAAAGGGTCTGTGGTCACTCGGTGTAGCACTCCCTGAATCAGTTTCAGTTTGGTCCATTCTCTCAATAGTAGTTTACCCTCCGGGTTAGGTGGGACAACCACAGCTGGGCTTCGCCCCTCCCTTTTGGCAAGTAGTGTATCACGAATGTCAATATCTTGCAGCTGGGCTTCCTGCCAGTCCGCCGCATTGAGCATCGGCAAAGGAGATTGGTCCAACGCAATATAGTTCACTGAAGCAGAAGGCACGCATTCAGGGGGCAGGCCCAAAGCTTCTGCAGCACATCCATGAAGACTTTCATGGGACTCTGGCTCCCGGCGACTCACACTGCAAATAGCCCTCACTCCATCTGTGGGTATCACAGCAACTCCTGGTGCCTGTGGACGCCTGGACAATGCATCTGCATCTACATTGCTTCTCCTTGATCGGTATTGAATGCTGAAGTCATAGCTAGCCAAAGCGGCCACCCATCTTTGCCCTGTAGCATCCAGCTTAGCACTTGTTAACACATAGGTCAGTGGGTTGTTGTCTGTCCACACCTGGAACTGAGCACCATATAAGTAGTCCCGAAATTTCTCAGTGATGGCCCATTTCAAGGCCAAGAACTCCAGCTTGTGGGTGGGATAGCGAGTTTCACTATCAGACAGTCCTCGGCTGGCAAAGGCTACAGGTTTACGTTTTCCTTCCAGTTCCTGGTACAGTACTGCTCCCAGACCCTCCAAACTGGCATCAGTATGCAGGATAAATGGTTTGCTTGGGTCAGCAAAGACTAGGACTGGAGCATGAGTTAGGCAAGTAATGATTTCTCGAAAAGCCCTTTCACATCTCTCATCCCACCGTGGCCCAAATGGTTCGAAGGGGCCATAGTGTCTCTGCACAGGAGGCTTTGGGGACCTCCCCTTATTCTTGGTCTTAGATTTGTTCCTGCTGGACTGGTATCCCCTGGTAAGATCATTCAGAGGTTTTACAATCGTAGCATAGTTTTTCACAAATCTGCGGTAGTAGCCACTAAACCCAAGAAAGGTCTTGAGTTCTCTGTAGTTACTCGGACATGGCCATGTAGTGAGTGCTTCTATTTTATCGGGATCAGTACTCACACCCTCTTGGGACACGATGTGACCCACATACTTCACTGAGGTCCTGCAGAACTGGCATTTGTCAATTGAAAGCTTCAAACCATAATCCTCTAACCTATCAAGCACTTTAAGAAGTCTTTCTTCATGCTCCTCCAAGGTTCTTCCAAACACAATCAGGTCATCCAAATAAACTAACACTTGCAGTAAATTCATGTCTCCCACAACTTTCTCCATAAGACGTTGAAATGTGGCAGGTGCTCCAGAAATCCCTTGGGGCATGCGTTCAAACTGATAAAACCCTAATGGGCAGATGAAGGCTGTCTTCTCCTTATCTTCTTCACCCAGAGGGATCTGGTAGTATCCACTCCGAAGATCCAACACAGAGAACCACTGGCTTCCTAGCAAACAGTCTAAGGCATCTTGGACTCGGGGCATTGTGTACTGGTCAACCACAGTACGGCGGTTGAGGGTGCGGTAGTCAATACACATCCGGATTTTCCCATTCTTTTTACGGACCACCACAATGGGTGAGGCGTATGGGCTGCGGGACTCTGTAATGATGCCATTCGCAGCCAGCTCCTGAAGATGTTGTCGCACATCTTCCATCTCGGAGAGGGCAATCCTCCTAGATCTCTCCCTGAAAGGTCGAGAGTCATGTAGTCTGATGTTGTGCTCTACTCCTTTTGCACATCCCACATCCCACTCATGCAATGAGAACACCTTGGATCTTTCACAAAGTTTCCTCCTCAGGCGATCTTTCCACTCCTCAGACAACGGTGAATCTCCAAAGTCAAACTTTGCTGGGTCTATCACTGGAACTTCAGCTTCACACTGGGGTCTCACAATGGTTTCAGGCTCAAAGATGTCTGCAATCTTCTGCCCTGGTTTTACAAACACGTCACGGCGTGTTTCATTAGCAATCAGTATAGTCACCTCTTCCTGGGCTTCAGCAGGTAGGGTTATGACTCCACTGAGAACCAGCACTCCTTCTGGGAGCCCTCCCTCGGTCGGCTGCTCTACCATTGCTAATGTTCCCTTACTGTCTTTTAGGCAGGTACTCATGACAATCACTTCCTTTTCTGTCATTGCAGGAACCACTAAGGGGGTTGTGCCCATGTACTTCAGTGCCCCAATCGGTAGCTCAGATGTCTCCTTTTTAGCACCCTCAATCTTCCTATAGGCTTCAGCACAAAGCGTATGGATCATCAGGGTATTCAGGTACTGGTCCCCAGCCCGTCGTCTGCAGTAATCCGCGAGCACCTTGAAGAGACTGGAGTTGGTCCCTATCAGCACAGACACATCAGAGGTCCCTTTAGGGTCAGGGCATATTAATGCAGCTGTGTCCACCTCTTCTCTTACCCCAGCAACCTCCTCTGGGAATTCCAGGTGCACTATGACATATCCTTGGTAGGGGTATTCATCCATGCTGAGGCCACACAGACCAACGCCAGTCAGTGGCTGTATAGGCAGGTGCCTAAGCATCTGTTGGTAGAATGACTGAAATATAATAGTCACTTGAGATCCAGTGTCAAGCACGGCTTTACACTCCACCCCTTCAATCTTCACCATGACCTCTGCTCGAGGCCCTATCAGTCCTGCGGGGATCCCAGCTGGACGGTCGTTTCTGGGGGAATCTTCAACTCCTGCAGGCCTGGGTGGTCCCCGTCCCCGGACCCTCTGGCAGCTACCGGATCTCTCCCAACTGATCTTCAGCTTTCCATACACTAAGGAGGGGTTTTCTTCATTATGGCACTTGCCAGCACTGTGTCCGTCCTGACCACAGCGGTAGCAGAAGAATTGTCTTTTCCCCCTTCGCCCAGGTGGGATGGTGGCTCTAAATGCTGACTTCTCCATCGCCACAGTCAGAGGCGCCTTATTCCTGGAAGTCTTAGCTCGGTCAATGGTGCTTTGCAGTTCAGCTATCCGTTCTGTCAGGACCTGCATTTGTTGGGCAAGTTCCTCTGTGGTGCTCACCATCAGTACACTGGCCGTTTGCAGTGGTGTTGTGCCGGCTGGCTCCAATGTTTGGGCTTCCCAAAACTCGCTGGCAGCCTGCCTTTCTTCCTCTTCTCTGGCTTCCTTTATCAGCTGGGAATAACTTGGGGGATGTTCCCGTCGTTCTCTTAGCTGGAGATGGAGTAGAATCGGGTTCTGATACTGAGCTCCTCTTACAATTTGAGCCAGTCTGGTCCGATCCATCTGTTCAGCAGTCACTGCTCCCCTCATGACAGCTCTCTGAAGCAGTCTCTCCAGCCTCTGTATATAGGCTGAAATCTTCTCGCCAATTTGCTGTCGGGAATTAAGGAACTTACAGTAACTGTCTTCAGGGCCCTCTACGCTCCCAAAGGTATGATCAAGGGCCTCTAGGCAGTCCTTCACACTGACCCCAGGGTCAATGAGCTTCAGGGTGCGAATCACATCTAATGCTGGGCCACTAAGGCTCTCTATTAGACATCTTCGCTTTTCTGCATCAGGTACGGCCCACTCCTGCAGCATTTCAGTGGTATGCTCCAACCAGGGTTCGAACTCCTCTACCCCAGAAAATAATCTTAACTCACGACAAGAGTTTAACATAGCCTGGGACAGCACAACCTTTTCCAATATTTGCCCCAGTGCTTTTGCCCAATCATTGGCTGAGGCTGCGGCCCCTGAGCTAGAGGCTGCAGGGCCGGGGCCCAACAAACCTGACATATTAGCCATTATACAAACAGTAATTTCCTCAAAATATAACCACAATTGTTTCCCAATGCAGTGGAACACTCAACAGGTGCTTGCGAGGGGTACTGACCCAGGGAATCCCGGACGAGCCCCCAAAAATGTAACCCTTCTGCCCATCTAAGTTGGCAGCAACAAGGGCCGGGTTCTGTATCTAGGGGTTCCGTTTCAATAACACAATGCAAAACCGGCTCGAGCCCCCACCCAGTGACCTGGGACAATTACATACCACCCCCCTGGGTACCTCTAAGAGGCAATACTTCCCCTCTCGCAAGCACGGAGTCTGAGTGTAGCAGAAAATGTTTAATGACATGAGGTAAACGACATCAGCATAAAATTGGGAAAACACCACAAACAGGATTCATAACACAAACCATGAGCAAAACCCACCCCAGCAAATTGGGCTGTGTCCTTTCCCTTTGGTTCTTGAATCC
>NW_020707749.1:0-1867 GCF_002925995.2 Terrapene triunguis
ATTCACAGAATCAGGGTAACAAAACTTTATTCTTCCTGCCCCAATAACAGAGAAACTGGGGATCCCACACCAGCCAAAGTAACCACTTTTGGTTGCTGTGGGCTCATGCTAGGCGTGTGGGTGTGCCTATGCAAACGAGATCCGCCCCTGGAGTTCTTTTCAACACTCGCCATAATTCACCACCAGATGTCAGGGTAGAGCTCATCCTGACTCTGCTTACATCCTCCCCCCAGCCGAGAATTTGTCGTCCCGACAAATCACACTCCCTATTATACCAACTCACTGGTTCCTTCCAAAGGGCCTCAGATAGCCCACTTTAGCTTCCACAAGCCTGTGTGCTAAACATATTGGTTCCTCACTAGTCACCTCAGGTGCATCATAAGTCAACCGTTTTACTGGCCTTATTACCCTGTCTCGTCTATGGAGAATCTCTGTTGCCGTGGTAGGGGGGGACAGCCTCTTGAACGATGGATGGAGAGGTTTCCTTTGAGGGCCCCTCAGCTATTGGTATAGGCTCCTGCATTTCTAGTTCTAACAGTGGAGGGTCCAAGGTGCCCAGGACATCCTCCACCTGTATGTCTCCACTGTCCAATAACCTGGGTGTGTCATCACATGGGGGTCCCACCAGTGGCTCAGGGGTGTCAGGAATGGGCCTAAATACTTCTGCCATGGGGTTTAGGGCGGAAGAGGAGGAGCTCTCTTTTGATTCAGCTGATCGAGACTGAAATCTTGTCTCCATCCCAGGATACACCATGGTTGTGTCTTCCTCCTCAGACTCACTCTCGGATGTGCTGCATGGGGGTAGGTTAGCTGCAGAGGGCTGGCTGTCCACGTTGGTGGGCGGCTTTGGTCCAGCACCTTCATTCTGCCCAGTTGCCCTGTTGTGACCCATCTCATACGGGGTGCCTACCAATTCCCCCACCGGGAGCAAAAGGTTTCTATGCACTGTCTTTGTCTGCCCTGGACCTTCTTCAGGTTTGATCTTGTAGACCGGCAGGTCCCCTAGCTTTTCCATCACCAAGTAAGGTATTGCCTTCCATCTGTCAGCTATCTTGTGTTTGCCAGCAATACCCAAATTTCGCAGCAGGACTCTGTCCCCCGGCTGGAGTTCTTGCAGACGTACCCTAGCATCATCTCGATGTTTGTTCCGGTCTGCATTCTTCCGAGCCGCAGATGTAGCTAAATGATAAGCATCCCGCAGCTTTTCTCTTAGTCGGGATACATATTGCTGATGAGTTTCATAGCTATCTCCATCCTCTGATACACCAAAGCACAGGTCTATGGGTAATCTTGGTTCTCGCCCAAACATTAAGAGATATGGGGTGACTCCTGTAGCATCATTCTTTGTGGCATTGTAGGCGTGCACCAGAAATGCGACATGTTGGCTCCAGGTTGCCTTCTGCTCTGGCCGCAAAGTCCCCAACATATCTAATAGGGTTCGGTTGAACCTCTCTGGCTGTGGATCACCTTGAGGGTGATAAGGCGTTGTCCTAGACTTTTTAATTCCCGCTATCCTCAGCACCTCCTTCAGAAGGTGACTCTCAAAGTCCCGCCCCTGATCCGAGTGTATCCGGGCTGGAAATCCATAAACTGAGAAATATTTCTCCCACAGTACTCGAGCAACAGTGGTGGCCCTCTGATCACGTGTGGGATATGCCTGGGCATATCGCGTATAATGGTCAGTCACTACTAGAATGTTCCCAATATTTCTCTTGTCTACTTCTAAAGACAAGAAATCACTGCATACCAGCTCCAGAGGTTTGTTGCTGGTGATGTTCTTCAGATATGCAGCCCTCGTGGGCAGAGTTTTCCTTTGAACACATCGAGCGCAGGTCTCACATTTCCTGCGAACATCTTCAGCCATCCG
>NW_020707750.1:0-5085 GCF_002925995.2 Terrapene triunguis
CATCGAGCGCAGGTCTCACATTTCCTGCGAACATCTTCAGCCATCCGCGGCCAATAGAACCTACTACGAAGAAGTTCCAGGGTCCTCTCCATCCCTAAATGTCCAAAGTCATCATGCAGGGCCCTCATGGCCAGGGCTCTGTACTCTTTTGGCAGCACTAGCTGTGCTCGTTGCTTTTGTAAAGGGTCTGTGGTCACTCGGTGTAGCACTCCCTGAATCAGTTTCAGTTTGGTCCATTCTCTCAATAGTAGTTTACCCTCCGGGTTAGGTGGGACAACCACAGCTGGGCTTCGCCCCTCCCTTTTGGCAAGTAGTGTATCACGAATGTCAATATCTTGCAGCTGGGCTTCCTGCCAGTCCGCCGCATTGAGCATGGGCAGAGGAGATTGGTCCAACGCAATATAGTTCACTGAAGCAGAAGGCACGCATTCAGGGGGCAGGCCCAAAGCTTCTGCAGCACATCCATGAAGACTTTCATGGGACTCTGGCTCCCGGCGACTCACACTGCAAATAGCCCTCACTCCATCTGTGGGTATCACAGCAACTCCTGGTGCCTGTGGACGCCTGGACAATGCATCTGCATCTACATTGCTTCTCCCTGATCGGTATTGAATGCTGAAGTCATAGCTAGCCAAAGCGGCCACCCATCTTTGCCCTGTAGCATCCAGCTTAGCACTTGTTAACACATAGGTCAGTGGGTTGTTGTCTGTCCACACCTGGAACTGAGCACCATATAAGTAGTCCCGAAATTTCTCAGTGATGGCCCATTTCAAGGCCAAGAACTCCAGCTTGTGGGTGGGATAGCGAGTTTCACTATCAGACAGTCCTCGGCTGGCAAAGTCTACAGGTTTACGTTTTCCTTCCAGTTCCTGGTACAGTACTGCTCCCAGACCCTCCAAACTGGCATCAGTATGCAGGATAAATGGTTTGCTTGGGTCAGCAAAGACTAGGACTGGAGCATGAGTTAGGCAAGTAATGATTTCTCGAAAAGCCCTTTCACATCTCTCATCCCACCGTGGCCCAAATGGTTCAAAGGGGCCATAGTGTCTCTGCACAGGAGGCTTTGGGGACCTCCCCTTATTCTTGGTCTTAGATTTGTTCCTGCTGGACTGGTATCCCCTGGTAAGATCATTCAGAGGTTTTACAATCGTAGCATAGTTTTTCACAAATCTGCGGTAGTAGCCACTAAACCCAAGAAAGGTCTTGAGTTCTCTGTAGTTACTTGGACATGGCCATGTAGTGAGTGCTTCTATTTTATCGGGATCAGTACTCACACCCTCTTGGGACACGATGTGACCCACATACTTCACTGAGGTCCTGCAGAACTGGCATTTGTCAATTGAAAGCTTCAAACCATAATCCTCTAACCTATCAAGCACTTTAAGAAGTCTTTCTTCATGCTCCTCCAAGGTTCTTCCAAACACAATCAGGTCATCCAAATAAACTAACACTTGCAGTAAATTCATGTCTCCCACAACTTTCTCCATAAGACGTTGAAATGTGGCAGGTGCTCCAGAAATCCCTTGGGGCATGCGTTCAAACAGATAAAACCCTAATGGGCAGATGAAGGCTGTCTTCTCCTTATCTTCTTCACCCAGAGGGATCTGGTAGTATCCACTCCGAAGATCCAACACAGAGAACCACTGGCTTCCTAGCAAACAGTCTAAGGCATCTTGGACTCGGGGCATTGTGTACTGGTCAACCACAGTACGGCGGTTGAGGGTGCGGTAGTCAATACACATCCGGATTTTCCCATTCTTTTTACGGACCACCACAATGGGTGAGGCGTATGGGCTGCGGGACTCTGTAATGATGCCATTCGCAGCCAGCTCCTGAAGATGTTGTCGCACATCTTCCATCTCGGAGAGGGCAATCCTCCTAGATCTCTCCCTGAAGGGTCGAGAGTCATGTAGTCTGATGTTGTGCTCTACTCCTTTTGCACATCCCACATCCCACTCATGCAATGAGAACACCTTGGATCTTTCACAAAGTTTCCTCCTCAGGCGATCTTTCCACTCCTCAGACAACGGTGAATCTCCAAAGTCAAACTTTGCTGGGTCTATTGTCGGAACTTGAGTCTCACACTGGGGGTTTACAATTGATTCAGGCTCGAAGAGGTCTGCTATCTTTTGTCCTTGCTTCACAACAACATCTCGACTTGTTTCATTAGCAATCAGTATAGTCACCTTTTCCTGGGCTTCAGCAGGTAGGGTTATGACTCCACTGGGGACCAGCACTCCCTCCGGGAGCTCTCCTTCAACTGGCTGCTCTACCATTGCTAATGCCCCTTTACTGCCTTTCAGCCGGGTACTCATGACAAGCACTTCCTGCTCTGTCCTTGCAGGCACTACTAAGGGGGTTGTGCCCATGTACTTCAGCGCCCCAATCGGTAGCTCAGATGTCTCCTTTTTAGCACCCTCAATCTTCCTATAGGCTTCAGCACAAAGCGTATGGATCATCAGGGTATTCAGGTACTGGTCCCCAGCCCGTCGTCTGCAGTAATCCGCGAGCACCTTGAAGAGACTGGAGTTGGTCCCTATCAGCACAGACACATCAGAGGTCCCTTTAGGGTCAGGGCATATTAATGCAGCTGTGTCCACCTCTTCTCTTACCCCAGCAACCTCCTCTGGGAATTCCAGGTGCACTATGACATACCCTTGGTAGGGGTATTCATCCATGCTGAGGCCACACAGACCAACGCCAGTCAGTGGCTGTATAGGCAGGTGCCTAAGCATCTGTTGGTAGAATGACTGAAATATAATAGTCACTTGAGATCCAGTGTCAAGCACGGCTTTACACTCCGCCCCTTCAATCTTCACCATGACCTCTGCTCGAGGCCCTATCAGTCCTGCGGGGATCCCAGCTGGACGGTCGTTTCTGGGGGAATCTTCAATTCCTGCAGGCCTGGGTGGTCCCCGTCCCCGGACCCTCTGGCAGCTACCGGATCTCTCCCAACTGATCTTCAGCTTTCCATACACTAAGGAGGGGTTTTCTTCATTATGGCACTTGCCAGCACTGTGTCCGTCCTGACCACATCGGTAGCAGAAGAATTGTCCTTTCCCCCTTCGCCCAGGTGGGATGGTGGCTCTAAATGCTGACTTCTCCATCGCCACAGTCAGCGGCGCCTTATTCCTGGAAGTCTTAGCTCGGTCAATGGTGCTTTGCAGTTCAGCTATCCGTTCTGTCAGGACCTGCATTTGTTGGGCAAGTTCCTCTGTGGTGCTCACCATCAGTACACTGGCCGTTTGCAGTGGTGTTGTGCCGGCTGGCTCCAATGTTTGGGCTTCCCAAAACTCGCTGGCAGCCTGCCTTTCTTCCTCTTCTCTGACCTCCTTTATCAGTTGGAAATAACTTGGGGGATGTTCCCGTCGTTCTCTTAGCTGGAGATGGAGTAGAATCGGGTTCTGATACTGAGCTCCTCTTACAATTTGAGCCAGTCTGGTCCGATCCATCTGTTCAGCAGTCACTGCTCCCCTCATGACAGCTCTCTGAAGCAGTCTCTCCAGCCTCTGTATATAGGCTGAAATCTTCTCGCCAATTTGCTGTCGGGAATTAAGGAACTTACAGTAACTGTCTTCAGGGCCCTCTACGCTCCCAAAGGTATGATCAAGGGCCTCTAGGCAGTCCTTCACACTGACCCCAGGGTCAATGAGCTTCAGGGTGCGAATCACATCTAATGCTGGGCCACTAAGGCTCTCTATTAGACATCTTCGCTTTTCTGCATCAGGTACGGCCCACTCCTGCAGCATTTCAGTGGTATGCTCCAACCAGGGTTCGAACTCCTCTACCCCAGAAAATAATCTTAACTCACGACAAGAGTTTAACATAGCCTGGGACAGCACAACCTTTTCCAATATTTGCCCCAGTGCTTTTGCCCAATCATTGGCTGAGGCTGCAGCCCCTGAGCTAGAGGCTGCAGGGCCGGGGCCCAACAAACCTGACATATTAGCCATTATACAAACAGTAATTTCCTCAAAATATAACCACAACTGTTTCCCAATGCAGTGGAACACTCAACAGGTGCTTGCGAGGGGTACTGACCCAGGGTATCCCGGACGAGCCCCCAAAAATGTAACCCTTCTGCCCATCTAGTTGGCAGCAACAAGGGCCGGGTTCTGTATCTAGGGGTTCCGTTTCAATAACGCAATGCAAAACCGGCTCGAGCCCCCACCCAGTGACCTGGGACAATTACATACCACCCCCCTGGGTACCTCTAAGAGGCAATACTTCCCCTCTCGCAAGCACGGAGTCTGAGTGTAGCAGAAAATGTTTAATAACATGAGGTAAACGACATCAGCATAAAAATTGGAAAAACACCACAAACAGGATTCATAACACAAACCATGAGCAAAACCCACCCCAGCAAATTGGGCTGTGTCCTTTCCCTTTGGTTCTTGAATCCAGCAACCCAAAAATCACCCAGAGTCCCCAAAGTCCAACACCCCCAAAGTCTCTTGGGTCCAGCAACCACCCAAAGTCCCAAAAGTCCAACAACCCCCAAAGTCTCTGTCCCTGATCCGTGCAGCCCCAGAGTAAAAGGGGGGGGGGCACGCAGGGTGTTAAGGGGCACCTTACGTGATCCGAGGCTGGCCAGCCGTCTGTTTCTCCGTGGGGGTTCCGCCGCAGCCTTTACCACGAGCCAGTCCACTTTCCTGCCATCCCACGAGCTGCTCCGCTCTACAAGCCACTCCGCTCCGCTCCGCTCCGCTCACCGACCTGTGAGCCGTTCCAGCCGTCCCCGCAAACAGCTCCGCTCACCGTTCCTTGGGCCACTCCAACCGGCCCCGCAAGTCTCCACGCCGCTCGCTGCTCCTCCAGTCGTCCCCACAAATTGCTCCGTCAGCTGCTGAGCAATATAGCTTCAGGCTCCCCCACTAGTTAACACAGCACTCAGTGATCTCAGCTCTTAATAACATCAGCTCTTTTGTGATTTCAGCTCTTAGCGATTTCAGCTCATAGTATAGTAGGGGAGCCCCAGTGCTGGTGCACCATTGGCCCAAAGTGAATTCAGCTCAGCAGCCTGTAACTAGACTCCTACGGGAATCAAAGTTAGCTCTGACATTCAACAGTGGAGAGAGGAGGCGG
>NW_020707751.1:0-1033 GCF_002925995.2 Terrapene triunguis
AGGCTCTAAACCAGAACATCAGGAGAGCTGGTACCAGCTGAAGAGTTATAAAATACCATGGTTATAGTGTCATGACAAAGTCTGTGTTCAGTGTTCTGTGTTGCATGTTCTGTGTCTGTCTCTAGTGGTGTCCTGTGCTAGCATTGGATCCAGAAAAAGAGGGGATACTACACTAGACAGGGCAAATGTCTTTTCCTCTCTCTACTTCCCCCATGTCCATCCAATTTATCAATCACCACTTGTGTCCAAAACACTTTGGTCCCCAGTGCATCAGGTTTATTTTTTTTGTTAGGTTCTCTAATAGTCATTTTGTTGTTAATTTTTGTTATTAATACATTTGTATTGTTAGTTACATTTGCTTGTATTGTTAATTCCACACTTTCCTCTATGCACTCTGGTTCTACTTCCCCAAGCCCTAAAGGGTAGTTCTTGGGCCCCCATAACCTGTAAAACGTTGGCCCATGATTGTAGGGCCCCATCTTTCAGGTCCCCAGAAACCTCTTGAGAACAACTGTTAAAAATAGGAAATTCTGCAACATTTTAGCAACTAAATGTTAGTTTAAGTCCAAATCAGCTTAACCTTGCATGACAACTGTGGTACTCCTACAAAATCTTATTTGTTGTGTGTGCTTAAAAAGGTCCTGACCTCAGTGACTTTTATTGTTTGATGGCTATTGCAGCATCAAACTTGGGCCTCATCTTCTTTGTCAATGTACCCAATTATTGTAATGGTAATGGTTTTATAATTGTTTGGTTTGTTTGCAACAGATCACCTGTGCCCTACAATAACAACAACTGCTGTAATAATCATAAATAAAGGGGCAAAGTGTTGTAGGAGCAGCCCACCTGGTCAGCAATTCTAAATATAATTTTTCATCCCATCAATGTCCTATTAGTAATCCTAACTGTTATGTTGGTTCTGCCTTAAAACAATTACATAAAGTGTGACCCATTCAATGCCCCTGGATTGAAGGGTCAAAAGGGGGACAATGTAGAACCAATGTGAATGAAATTGTTTTTAGTTATCCTGTAC
>NW_020707752.1:0-1033 GCF_002925995.2 Terrapene triunguis
GTACAGGATAACTAAAAACAATTTCATTCACATTGGTTCTACATTGTCCCCCTTTTGACCCTTCAATCCAGGGGCATTGAATGGGTCACACTTTATGTAATTGTTTTAAGGCAGAACCAACATAACAGTTAGGATTACTAATAGGACATTGATGGGATGAAAAATTATATTTAGAATTGCTGACCAGGTGGGCTGCTCCTACAACACTTTGCCCCTTTATTTATGATTATTACAGCAGTTGTTGTTATTGTAGGGCACAGGTGATCTGTTGCAAACAAACCAAACAATTATAAAACCATTACCATTACAATAATTGGGTACATTGACAAAGAAGATGAGGCCCAAGTTTGATGCTGCAATAGCCATCAAACAATAAAAGTCACTGAGGTCAGGACCTTTTTAAGCACACACAACAAATAAGATTTTGTAGGAGTACCACAGTTGTCATGCAAGGTTAAGCTGATTTGGACTTAAACTAACATTTAGTTGCTAAAATGTTGCAGAATTTCCTATTTTTAACAGTTGTTCTCAAGAGGTTTCTGGGGACCTGAAAGATGGGGCCCTACAATCATGGGCCAACGTTTTACAGGTTATGGGGGCCCAAGAACTACCCTTTAGGGCTTGGGGAAGTAGAACCAGAGTGCATAGAGGAAAGTGTGGAATTAACAATACAAGCAAATGTAACTAACAATACAAATGTATTAATAACAAAAATTAACAACAAAATGACTATTAGAGAACCTAACAAAAAAAATAAACCTGATGCACTGGGGACCAAAGTGTTTTGGACACAAGTGGTGATTGATAAATTGGATGGACATGGGGGAAGTAGAGAGAGGAAAAGACATTTGCCCTGTCTAGTGTAGTATCCCCTCTTTTTCTGGATCCAATGCTAGCACAGGACACCACTAGAGACAGACACAGAACATGCAACACAGAACACTGAACACAGACTTTGTCATGACACTATAACCATGGTATTTTATAACTCTTCAGCTGGTACCAGCTCTCCTGATGTTCTGGTTTAGAGCCT
>NW_020707753.1:0-1009 GCF_002925995.2 Terrapene triunguis
AACTCTTCAGCTGGTACCAGCTCTCCTGATGTTCTGGTTTAGAGCCTGCAAGATAAAAGCTTGGAAGCAAATTAGCACAGTGCTTCCACCATGGCAGAACCTGCTTAGTTTCTGCCACAGTGTGTTTGGTACTTGGGGCTGCACAAATGCTAATTAAGTGGTGCATTTTTTGTGAGTGTAATTTTTTTTCTTTCTCTTAGTAAAAGGGTGTTAACACTTCATCTAGAAAAAAATTATGTTTTAAAATTTCCAGCCATTTTGCCATAGCCTGGAGATCTGAGGCAGAAGCAGGCACTGTTGTTAACTGTTTTAATGGCATTCTGGCCCTGGGAGGAGGAATTTACCCAAATATCCCAAATATCCCCCTTCCCAATCTCCAGAGGGGTCCCAAAGGTCTGCCCCCTTCTGGGGTCTCAAATGTTTCTTCTCCTGATGTTACTGCTGCTGTAAGATTTGAGAGTGCTGTTTTAACTCTCTGTACCTAACCTGTTTTTTAGTTTCTTTATCTTTTGCTTGCCTGGGCCCGATCCTGCTTTTTTCAATAAACAGGTCCTTTCCATGGGTACAAGCTTTTTCCACTCCCAATTTAGCAAGGAGGGTGGGCTTTTTAACTAGCCCCCACCCTTCCTGGTCCCGTTCCTTAAACATTTTCTTCAAAATTGTGAAATTACCACAATATTACTTACAAAAAAACAAAACAAACAAACAAACATAAACCACACTGCACTGCCCAAACTCCTATATCCTTCAGAGTTTGGTTTAACAGAACAAGATCTGTATCTTATGTTTTTAACCCACTCTGGGCCAGAGGGAGAGACGCTAAGCCTCCCTCTGTATTATTCGGTCTGCTACCACCGAGGGTTCATACACCAATTATACAAATCCTTCCCCGGATCAGAGTGAGAAACACTAAGTTCTCCTCTTTAGCTCAGTCTTGCTACGGCTGAGGGTGTATGTACCTCTATAACACAATTTAAACCTAAACTCCTATATCCTTCAGAGTTTGGTT
>NW_020707754.1:0-1009 GCF_002925995.2 Terrapene triunguis
AACCAAACTCTGAAGGATATAGGAGTTTAGGTTTAAATTGTGTTATAGAGGTACATACACCCTCAGCCGTAGCAAGACTGAGCTAAAGAGGAGAACTTAGTGTTTCTCACTCTGATCCGGGGAAGGATTTGTATAATTGGTGTATGAACCCTCGGTGGTAGCAGACCGAATAATACAGAGGGAGGCTTAGCGTCTCTCCCTCTGGCCCAGAGTGGGTTAAAAACATAAGATACAGATCTTGTTCTGTTAAACCAAACTCTGAAGGATATAGGAGTTTGGGCAGTGCAGTGTGGTTTATGTTTGTTTGTTTGTTTTGTTTTTTTGTAAGTAATATTGTGGTAATTTCACAATTTTGAAGAAAATGTTTAAGGAACGGGACCAGGAAGGGTGGGGGCTAGTTAAAAAGCCCACCCTCCTTGCTAAATTGGGAGTGGAAAAAGCTTGTACCCATGGAAAGGACCTGTTTATTGAAAAAAGCAGGATCGGGCCCAGGCAAGCAAAAGATAAAGAAACTAAAAAACAGGTTAGGTACAGAGAGTTAAAACAGCACTCTCAAATCTTACAGCAGCAGTAACATCAGGAGAAGAAACATTTGAGACCCCAGAAGGGGGCAGACCTTTGGGACCCCTCTGGAGATTGGGAAGGGGGATATTTGGGATATTTGGGTAAATTCCTCCTCCCAGGGCCAGAATGCCATTAAAACAGTTAACAACAGTGCCTGCTTCTGCCTCAGATCTCCAGGCTATGGCAAAATGGCTGGAAATTTTAAAACATAATTTTTTTCTAGATGAAGTGTTAACACCCTTTTACTAAGAGAAAGAAAAAAAATTACACTCACAAAAAATGCACCACTTAATTAGCATTTGTGCAGCCCCAAGTACCAAACACACTGTGGCAGAAACTAAGCAGGTTCTGCCATGGTGGAAGCACTGTGCTAATTTGCTTCCAAGCTTTTATCTTGCAGGCTCTAAACCAGAACATCAGGAGAGCTGGTACCAGCTGAAGAGTT
>NW_020707755.1:0-3267 GCF_002925995.2 Terrapene triunguis
TGTGGAACCTGGCTACCCCACAGCTGGTTTCTCAGTGCAGCGGTGCCTTGCAGCTACCGTTTGTACGGACAGAGGATGATTTCCCAGGGAGAGGCGAATTTGCGGTGTGGTGACAAGAGAGGGAGGATTAAGGAAACACCAGGACAGGGGAACTCTCGTGAACTCTCCATTTTAATGTCTCACAGTTACAACCAGAGACCGAAGCAAGAAGCCGAGGGGTAAAATTATCCCAGCGTTAAGGTACAAGTCGTATTTCTCACACGCGCTGATAACAACATCAGAGACACAAGGCCGATTGAGACGAGAAGGGGGAATTTGCAGTGGCCGATAGTGAAAGGAGGGCTTGCAAAGCTTTACAAATTCAAGGCAAGCTCAGGAGAACGTGCAGGGACCTGGCAATGGGTTTGACATTCTGTGGGGTTTTTGCCTCCATCCGTTCTGAGCCCAGTTACTTCAGCTTCTGGCAGGGCACCTTGCAGACCTTCTGCTGCTGCTGCTGCTGGCAGTGCTGCTGTGGTTTCCCATGGCAAGACCCTCCGCTGTGGCAAGATGATCCTCCACCATGACAAGATGAACCTCCACTACTATGGCAAGAAGACCCTCCGCTCCCATGGCAAGATGAACCTCCACTGTGGCAAGAAGATCCTCCACTACTATGGCAAGAGGATCCGCTGCTGTGGCATCCTCCGCTGCCGTCTTGTTTGTGGCACTGGTCTTTCTCCTGGCGGGAGCACATCTTTCTGCAGCTTGGGTAACCCTGAAAGAAAGAGACAGCCATCCCTCAGTGCGTGCGAACACAAGAGGAACCTTTGTGGAGATCCCACTTCCTTCCAATGCAGAACACACAAGAAGTTGCTTTATGAAATGTTGAATGGAGAAGCCAGGAGGCTTTTCAACCTGAAAGTTCTGATCCCCAGGGAGGAGATGAGAAGTTATCTAGGAGGCTCCCATCTCATCCATCCCATCCCCTAGTAGAGAGATAAATAGATAATGCTAGTACGACATAGATAAGCGTCTCTCCCTTTGTTCCTTAGCACCATAATGCTGTCTGCTCTCCCCTTTGGGCATCGCAATATTTAGCAGATTCCCGATAACGAGTGGCCCAGGTTAGAAGTGAAAAGGCTCAAGTATTTAGTGAGAAGTTTGTGGGCACAATTAGAGCCCAGAGCCAGATTCAGTGCACCACATCCTCAGCTGGTGTCTATCAACACAGATCCATTAAAATATATCCCCTTTTATATTTTCCAGTTATTTTTTTATTTATTATTTGTCCTGTATTATCACTGAGGTCCCCTATCATCGCCCAAGGCCCCAGGGTGGTAAGTGTTGTGCAACCACAGAAGACAAACATGGTCCCTACTCTGAAGATTATTGCAGTCTAGGTAGAAGACAAGGGACGGGAAGTGGCTATACCAGATGAGGAGCATAAAGTAACAATGCAAAAATATTGGTCAGCATGACGTTTTCCACCTGAAACTACAAATAATGTTATTTTCCATTAATAACAATAGAGAATCAGCGTATTCAGACTTACCCTATTCAGCACCAGCAACGTGCGAAGAGAACTGAAGTGAAGTGAGTGGAGAGCTGTGGGGTGCCAGACCTTTTATACCATGTGGGATCTATCCTTCCGGAAATGAGACACAACCTGCCGATAGTGACTTCTTTGTTTATCATCTCAAGCCTGCACTAATTACCCAAAATATTGCTTTGCTGCTTTGACTCATGGTTGTATCAGTAGATCTATATGTCTCCTGTATGCCATCCATATTTTCGATTGGTGCATGAAAATGTTAATTCCAGCCACACCTGGTGTGACATACAGGCAGGTACGGGGAAAAACCGGTGTGATGTTCATTGTGGGTTTGCAAAGTCTCACTGCTCTGTTAATTGTTTCAAACCCCAAAATTGTGGGGGCATTCAAACACTACTGTGATGGGCAGCAGTGAGTTTGCTTATATCAAAGAAAGGAACCAAAAAGTTGAATTTTGCTATTTTATATAAATGCAACCGAAGGGATGTTGTAATAAGTAGCATCCCAAGAGGGGGTGTTTGAGTAGGATGGTATGTTTACATATGGAATGATATCTAGGAATTAAGGCCCAGAGTTTTATAGGTTTCTAATGAAGTTCCATGTCTAATTGGTTTATAAAGGGTGATTAAAGGGAGAATAGCCGTAAGTAGAGTTGATCAGGAAATGGGAGGTTTTTCTGTGGGAAGTTTGAAGGTTTCCTTGATCTATTTCTGTTCTGTAACACTGCTGCAGTGCTTCATGGGAGCTGTATCTAGGCTGCCTTGTGCACCCGTTCTCTTCGGCAAGCCTGGCTTCCTGGTGAGATGACACCTCCAGTGATGAAGGCTAAGATTTAGTCATGGGGATTGTGACTAACAGTCATAGACAGGCCATGGGCAATAAACAAAAATGGATGGAATGTGACCTGTCCATGACTTTTCCTATTAAGATGCCTGAGTAAATGTTTGCTGTCCCGGGGTTAGAAACCTATAAAACTCTGGGCCTTAATTCCTAGGTATCATTCCATCCGTAAACATACTAGCCTACTCAAACACCCCCTCTTGGGATGCTACTTATTACAACATCTCTTTTGTTGCATTTATATAAGATAGCAAAATTCAATAGGAATAATATAACCTGCTCACATGCTTAACATTCTGTTACACCCCCAGAAAGTCTAGATCCTCACAGATATAACGTAACACCAACTTTTTGGTTCCTTTTTTTTGATATAAGCAAACGCTTCAATTGCTTCTCTCTCTGTCTACCATTCTCTCTCTAGTTTTGATTTTATGCTGCTGCCCATCACAGTAGTGTTTGAACTCCCCCAGAATTTGGGGGTTTGAAACAATTAATAGAGCAGTGAGACTTTGCAAACCCACAATGAACATCACACCAGTTTTTCCCCGTACCTGCCTGTATGTCACACCAGGTGTGGCTGGAATTAACATTTTCATGCACCAATCGAAAATATGGATGGCATACAGGAGACATATAGATCTACTGATACAACCATGAGTCAAAGCAGCAAAGCAATATTTTGGGTAATTAGTGCAGGCTTGAGATGATAAACAAAGAAGTCACTATCGGCAGGTTGTGTCTCATTTCCGGAAGGATAGATCCCACATGGTATAAAAGGTCTGGCACCCCACAGCTCTCCACTCACTTCACTTCAGTTCTCTTCGCACGTTGCTGGTGCTGAATAGGGTAAGTCTGAATACGCTGATTCTCTATTGTTATTAATGGAAAATAAC
>NW_020707756.1:0-3397 GCF_002925995.2 Terrapene triunguis
GGCACCGCTGCACTGAGAAACCAGCTGTGGGGTAGCCAGGTTCCACACTCAGTTCCCCTTTCTGACCTCTAACCCTCCCCAGCCCAAAGACAAAATAGAGGAAATGAATGAGGGGATTCAGGTGCCTGCTGCAGGGGATCTCAGCCCCACATTTGCCCCCCACTGCCTGCAGCCCATATCAGTCCTTTCTCCCCAGTCCCCACCCTCAGCCCTGCCCCCACATCTCACAGTCCCCAGCCGCCACATGACTTCTGTCCCCCCAAGTGTCCCCCCTGAGCCTCCTGCAGCTCTAAGGCCTGGGGGTGCCGCCCTGGGGTCCCTCCTCGTGTTTCTGGTCTGGGGGGGGTTTCTGGGGGGGTTCTTCACTTGCCTCTCCCCTCCCCACACCTGGCGTTGCAGAAAGGAGAGAGGCTGGTACAGTAATGGGGGGGCTGGAGGGACCAGAGGAGACTTAAGCTGTTGGGCTCCTTCCCCTCCCCCCCCATCTTTGAGTGTGCTGTGGGCTCATGAGAACAGAGGACAGCGCACCGCCCGCCTCCGGCAGCGCCCCCATTGGCTCCCCTTTCCCAGGAAGCGGGGCAGTGGGCCAGGCAGCCAATCAGAGGGGGGGATTCCGCGAGGCAGGGCTGAAATTCCCAAAAGGGCTGGAGCGAGAATCCCCTAAAGAGACAGGCTCCAGCCCCGGCCAGAATCCCACAAGTGGGGGAAAAGTCACTGCCCTGGCTCACCGTGACAGCAGCAAGGAGAGACCCGTTGGTTAAGCAGCCAATGGGCATTTGACATCAAGGATGCTCCAAGATTTTAAACCAATCCCCTTTCTTCCCTGGGGGGTCGTAGCATCATGGAAATGGATGGGGACGTGAGACGTCAGGGAGGGAGCCGGTCCCTGGCTGCTGGAGGAGATTCAGAGATCCACAGGCACAGAGCAGCTGCGATAGCCCAAGCCCTCCATCCCCACAATTCTCTGTTCAAATCTCCTCTCCAGTTCTTCTGTATTTACCCTGCCCCGGAGCAAATGCCACAGCAACGTTCTGCCACGTCCCAGCTCAGTTTACCGCTCTGCACCACAGCTCCCCTTCTTCAAAATGGCGATAATATAACGCGTCGTCGCTCACGGCCGGGGGCTTTCTTGTATGTTGAGATCCCAGGGTCTTCGGGCTAGCGGCTGCTTCTCACCAGGTTCAGCGTTCCAGTAGAAAAGGAGACAGCCACGCCAGGGCACCATTCAGGCATTATGCATTCCTCTCGGTAGAGATTTCCCTCTCAGGAAACACGGCCTGAACAAAGAGTTCTCTAAGGCCCCGACTGAAAGGCATTTAGGCACCTACCAGAGTTGGCCACTTAAATATCTTCAGAAATCTACAGCTACATTCCCACGTATTAGACTGCACAGAATCATGCTGTCACACAATAACACCCCCGTGGGGGAAGCTACTTCACAACATCTCTCTTTGGCCATGTTTAGGCGAGGTAGGAACATTGACCATGGACACCGTAATCCGCTTCCATCGCTAACAATCTATTGCAGCCCCATAAAGTCTAGAGCTTCATAAATAGAACTTAACACCCACCCTTTCTTTGTTCGTTTGCTCGAGTTCTGTTGTTTTGTTTTCGTTAACTCAGACATTGTTGGTTTGGCAACGGAGATACAGGCCTCTGGGTTTGGGAGGGTCGTTCTTTCATGCTCTGTTATCGTACAAGGTCACACACATTCCTTGTAGGCGCTTGGTTCTTCTGCGGGTGCAGTCATGTCTGTTCCAATATCTACGGGTCACTGCTCGGCCTGGGTTCCTTCCACGTCCTGCTGATTGAGGCACAGCCACGTGCTTATTTTACCATCCTTCACGTTTGTGTTGATGTCCCGTGTTCATGGTGGGCATACACATTTGCAGTTCCAGTGAAATATAGGCCGCTCCGCTCTACAAGGATTTCTGTGTTCAGTACCTAGTGCTGGCTTCTGAGTCCTGGGGAAATGGTTTGATCCTGAGAGAGCTTCCTGGCTGTCATTCTGGGAAGTCTTTAGCCTGTCCGTCAGAGAAGACATTGGCCTTTGCGCGTCTCTCTTCCTCCTTCCATCACTGCTGCTTGTAGTAATGGTGGAGCGACAGGCACCAAGCAACACCTGTTTCTTGACGTCATGCTTGTGATGGGCTGGACCCCGGGGATGTCACCTGAGTCAGACTATTCTGACACCCGGGCCCCCCTTTTACCTGGTCTTGCTGGGCGAAGCTCCCCAGCCTTTTCCAGCCAAGCACACGGGCAGGACCACACCCAGCTGCACAGAGTCAGAGATCCGCTCTGGGACGGCTCAGCTTAAGGGGCTTGCCACAGCACCCAGATGTGCACCCCCCTTTGGAGTACAAACCCAACATGATATGAAATTCACCTCTTCCCTCCATGTGGAGGAGGGTGTGCACAAATCTTCACCCCCTGCCGCCCCCAGTTAGAAATCACATAATCTGGAGAAGCACCTCAAACCCCTCACTCTCTACATTGGGCAGAGCTGGTCACACGATTTGTCTCCCAGACACGGGAGTGGAGGGCGTGGGGACGCAGGGGGAGTTCGGCAAGCGACAGACAGAGTGAAAAACATCCCATAATCTTTAAAAAACGCAACCTCGTGATATTGGGGGGCCTGAGTGATGATTTGTGAACGTGTGGGGTTGGCAATACCGCTAGCGGGTGGGCTCCAGCCTTCGGGATTCCTTTCTCCTCCCGCCCATCCGAACTGCCACCGCTGAAAGCATCTTCCTCCAGCCCCGCCCTGATCAGAGCACACCGTCCCCAAAACCCCTCACGAGTTTGAACCCATTGGGTCAAATTAATTCCCGGTGTAACGGCACTGGTGCGTCTTCCTTTCTGGGTCAAAACTCGGCTTGGACGGGGGGTGGGTTGTTTTTTCATTTTTTTCAACATTTTATTAATTTCCTCTATTTTGTCTTTGGGCTGGGGAGGGTTAGAGGTCAGAAGGGGGATCCCCCACATGGAAGTAAAGCCCAGAGCTGCCATTTAATCCTTTCAATCCCCTCTGCAGAGATGCAGGCAAAGGGTGCCGCTTTAAGAAACCCTAAAGATTGTGTGTAGGGGTGAGCGGGCGGGGCGGGGAAATCATGGCTCCTGAACTCTTGGGGAATTTTGCCGTTGATTCCAGCGGGGTCAGGATTAGAGCCCGGATGATCTTGGCCACCATTACTCAGGAGAAGAATGGAACATTATTTTGAAGTGCACTTTTTGTAGAAGGTTTGTAGTATCGTTCTTATGCTCGACACCCAGAGGAAATGACTTTACTAGTCCTGCATGTTTGAATTTGAATTTTCCCTTTATTATTATATGAGGTAAACAGAGCTGAATGTGGAACCTGGCTACCCCACAGCTGGTTTCTCAGTGCAGCGGTGCC
>NW_020707757.1:0-1548 GCF_002925995.2 Terrapene triunguis
GCTCTAGACTTTATGGGGCTGCAATAGATTGTTAGCGATGGAAGCGGATTACGGTGTCCATGGTCAATGTTCCTACCTCGCCTAAACATGGCCAAAGAGAGATGTTGTGAAGTAGCTTCCCCCACGGGGGTGTTATTGTGTGATAGCATGATTCTGTGCAGTCTAATACGTGGGAATGTAGCTGTAGATTTCTGAAGATATTTAGGTGGCCAACTCTGGTAGGTGCCTAAATGCCTTTCAGTCGGGGCCTTAGAGAACTCTTTGTTCAGGCCGTGTTTCCTGAGAGGGAAATCTCTACCGAGAGGAATGCATAATGCCTGAATGGTGCCCTGGCGTGGCTGTCTCCTTTTCTACTGGAACGCTGAACCTGGTGAGAAGCAGCCGCTAGCCCGAAGACCCTGGGATCTCAACATACAAGAAAGCCCCCGGCCGTGAGCGACGACGCGTTATATTATCGCCATTTTGAAGAAGGGGAGCTGTGGTGCAGAGCGGTAAACTGAGCTGGGACGTGGCAGAACGTTGCTGTGGCATTTGCTCCGGGGCAGGGTAAATACAGAAGAACTGGAGAGGAGATTTGAACAGAGAATTGTGGGGATGGAGGGCTTGGGCTATCGCAGCTGCTCTGTGCCTGTGGATCTCTGAATCTCCTCCAGCAGCCAGGGACCGGCTCCCTCCCTGACGTCTCACGTCCCCATCCATTTCCATGATGCTACGACCCCCCAGGGAAGAAAGGGGATTGGTTTAAAATCTTGGAGCATCCTTGATGTCAAATGCCCATTGGCTGCTTAACCAACGGGTCTCTCCTTGCTGCTGTCACGGTGAGCCAGGGCAGTGACTTTTCCCCCACTTGTGGGATTCTGGCCGGGGCTGGAGCCTGTCTCTTTAGGGGATTCTCGCTCCAGCCCTTTTGGGAATTTCAGCCCTGCCTCGCGGAATCCCCCCCCTCTGATTGGCTGCCTGGCCCACTGCCCCGCTTCCTGGGAAAGGGGAGCCAATGGGGGCGCTGCCGGAGGCGGGCGGTGCTCTGTCCTCTGTTCTCATGAGCCCACAGCACACTCAAAGATGGGGGGGGAGGGGAAGGAGCCCAACAGCTTAAGTCTCCTCTGGTCCCTCCAGCCCCCCCATTACTGTACCAGCCTCTCTCCTTTCTGCAACGCCAGGTGTGGGGAGGGGAGAGGCAAGTGAAGAACCCCCCCAGAAACCCCCCCCCAGACCAGAAACACGAGGAGGGACCCCAGGGCGGCACCCCCAGGCCTTAGAGCTGCAGGAGGCTCAGGGGGGACACTTGGGGGGACAGAAGTCATGTGGCGGCTGGGGACTGTGAGATGTGGGGGCAGGGCTGAGGGTGGGGACTGGGGAGAAAGGACTGATATGGGCTGCAGGCAGTGGGGGGCAAATGTGGGGCTGAGATCCCCTGCAGCAGGCACCTGAATCCCCTCATTCATTTCCTCTATTTTGTCTTTGGGCTGGGGAGGGTTAGAGGTCAGAAAGGGGAACTGAGTGTGGAACCTGGCTACCCCACAGCTGGTTTCTCAGTGCAGCGGTGCC
>NW_020707758.1:0-1233 GCF_002925995.2 Terrapene triunguis
TGGCAGTTCGGATGGGCGGGAGGAGAAAGGAATCCAGAAGGCTGGAGACCATCCGCTAGCGGTATTGCCAACCCCAAATGTTCACAAATCATGACTCAAGCCCCCCAATATCACGAGGTTGCGTTTCTTAAAGATTATGGGATGTTTTTCACTCTGTCTGTCGCTTGCCGAACTCCCCCTGCGTCCCCACGCCCTCCACTCCCGTGTCTGGGAGACAAATCGTGTGACCAGCTCTACCCAATGTAGAGAGTGAGGGGTTTGAGGTGCTTCTCCAGATTATGTGATTTCTAACTGGGGGGGGCGGCAGGGGGTGAAGATTTGTGCACACTCTCCTCCACATGGAGGGAAGAGGTGAATTTCATATCATGTTGGGTTTGTACTCCAAAGGGGGGCGGACATCTGGGTGCTGTGGCAAGCCCCTTAAGCTGAGCTGTCCCAGAGCGGATCTCTGACTCTGTGCAGCTGGGTGTGGTCCTGCCCGTGTGCTTGGCTGGAAAAGGCTGGGGAGCTTCGCCCAGCAAGACCAGGTAAAAGGGGGGCCCGGGTGTCAGAATAGTCTGACTCAGGTGACATCCCCGGGGTCCAGCCCATCACAAGCTTGACGTCAAGAAACAGGTGTTGCTTGGTGCCTGTCGTCCCACCATTACTACAAGCAGCAGTGATGGAAGGAGGAAGAGACAGAAAGGAAGAGAGACATGCAAAGGCCAATGTCTTCTCTGACGGACAGGCTAAAGACTTCCCAGAATGACAGCCAGGAAGCTCTCTCAGGATCAAACCATTTCCCCAGGACTCAGAAGCCAGCACTAGATACTGAACACAGAAATCCTTGTAGAGCGGATCGGCCTATATTTCACTGGAACTGCAAATGTGTATGCCCACCATGAACACGGGACATCAACACAAACGTGAAGGATGGTAAAATAAGCACGTGGCTGTGGAAGGAACCCAGGCCGAGCAGTGACCCGTAGATATTGGAACAGACATGACGGCACCCGCAGAAGAACCAAGCGCCTACAAGGAATGTGTGTGACCTTGTACGATAACAGAGCATGAAAGAACGACCCTCCCAAACCCAGAGGCCTGTATCTCCGTTGCCAAACCAACAATGTCTGAGTTAAGGAAAACAAAACAAGAGAACACGAGCAAACGAACAAAGAAAGGGTGGGTGTTAAGTTCTATTTACGATGCTCTAGACTTTATGGGGCTGCAATAGATTGTTAGCGATGGAAGCGG
>NW_020707759.1:0-1035 GCF_002925995.2 Terrapene triunguis
TGGCAGTTCGGATGGGCGGGAGGAGAAAGGAATCCAGAAGGCTGGAGCCCATCCGCTAGCGGTATTGCCAACCCCACACGTTCACAAATCATGACTCAGGCCCCCCAATATCACGAGGTGACGTTTTTTAAAGATTATGGGATGTTTTTCACTCTGTCTGTCGAGTTTATGTGATTTCTAACTGGGTGGGGGGGTGAGGAGTCCTGCATACCCTGCTCCACATTGCGGGATACGTATCTGGCCCTGGCCCCGTAGTATCTCAGCATCCTGAAATCTTTGACATCTTTAACCTGTGAGTTAGGATGGTGCCTTTATTCTCATTTCACTGAAGGGTTCAGGGCATGAAGGGGCAGATTTGCAAAATGCCTTAAGTGATGTACCAGCCTACACCCCCATTTTCAGACGTGACTGGGGCACCAAGAAACCTAAGTCTCATTGAAAATCCACAGGACGGAGGTGCTTTTCAGAGCTTTACTCTAAGTGACTTAGCTAAGGTCACACGGGAGGGCCAAGGCAAATAGGGAACGGATCACTGCTCTTCCCAATACCAGACTAGGGCCCTAACCCCCCAGCCCTCCCAGCTTGAGAGCGCAGGTTGATGTTAAAACCTTCGATTGCAATTTGATATTACACAGACTTGGCGAAGGATTCCAGGGACAAAATGAGAAACCCTATTACAGGCGAAAGAGGGAGAATGCAGCTCTTTTGGAGTCATAGACCCCAATCCGCAGAGGGATTTAGGCACCTAACTCCCATGGGCCCTATCCCATTCCAGTGGCATCTCTAGCCAGCGCCCCATCTAAGACAGACAAGGCTGGTGGCCTGTAGGAGTTAAATGCCGGTTGAGGTAGTCAGCATTAACGCCTCCAGCTGAGAAGCAGCTGACTTTATTACACTCAAACCCTTACAAAGAGGTTGGGCCCTTCTGCTGGGAGGCTGGGGAATCTTATAGAGAAACTAGACCGCTTTCGAGAGAGGCAAATGGCCATTTGGCTGTATTGCTAGATTGTGTGGCTGTTGGAGGATTTAAGCCCA
>NW_020707760.1:0-1037 GCF_002925995.2 Terrapene triunguis
AAACTAACACCAACTCTTTTGGTTCTTTGTTTGTTTCTTTTAATTAACAGACATGTCAGTTGATTCTGCCTATCTCCCTAACTCCTGTCTAACTTATGAATTTAAATTAATGCCCATCACTGTAGTATCTGAACTTTCCTAAAATTCGGGGGTTTGGACAACCAGATCAATGAGTTATAGCAAACCCAAATCCAAACAGCACCTCCTTTATTCCTTATGCCTGCCTGTTTGTCACACCAGGTGTGGGTGGAACTGACAATTTCATGGAGCAATGAGTAAAAACCGGACATACGGGAGAGCTATTGATCTACCTACAAAACCATGAGTCAAGCAGCAGAGCAATATTTTGGATAATTAGCGCAGGCTTGAGATGGTAAACAAACAAGTCACCATTGCCAGGTTGTGTCTCATTTCCTGAAAGATAGATAAGATATAGTATAAAACGTCTGGGACCCCAGCGCTCTTCACTCACTTCACTTCAGTTCTCTTTGCACGTTCCTGCTGGTGAATAGGGTAAGTCCAATTATGCTGATTCTCATTGGCTATTAATGGAAAATAATATTATTTGTGGTTTCGGCTGGAAAACTTCATCCTGATCAATATTTTTGCATTGTTACCTTATGCTCCTCATCTATTATAGCCACTCCCTGTCCCTTGTCTTCTACCTAGATTGCAATAATCTTCAGGGTAGGGACCATCCTTGTCTTCTGTGGTGGCACAATACCTGGCAAAATGGAGCCTTGGGCCATGATAGGGGACCTCAGCGATAATACAGGACAAATAAATAAAAATAATAACTGGAAAAAATATAAGGGGATACATTTTAATGGGTCTGTGTTGATAGACCCCAGCTGAGGATGTGGTGCACTGAATCTGGCTCTGGGCTCTAATTGTGCCCACAAACTTCTCACTGAATACTTGAGCCTTTTCACTTCTAACCTGGGCCACTCGTTATCGGGAATCTGCTAAATATTGTGATGCCAAAATAGAGAGAGCAGACAGCATTATGGTGCTAAGGAACAAAGGGAGAGACGCTT
>NW_020707761.1:0-1190 GCF_002925995.2 Terrapene triunguis
AGCCCACCCGCTAGCGGTATTGCCAACCCCACACGTTCACAAATCATCACTCAGGCCCCCCAATATCACGAGGTTGCGTTTTTTAAAGATTATGGGATGTTTTTCACTCTGTCTGTCGCTTGCCGAACTCCCCCTGCGTCCCCACGCCCTCCACTCCCGTGTCTGGGAGACAAATCGTGTGACCAGCTCTGCCCAATGTAGAGAGTGAGGGGTTTGAGGTGCTTCTCCAGATTATGTGATTTCTAACTGGGGGCGGCAGGGGGTGAAGATTTGTGCACACCCTCCTCCACATGGAGGGAAGAGGTGAATTTCATATCATGTTGGGTTTGTACTCCAAAGGGGGGTGCACATCTGGGTGCTGTGGCAAGCCCCTTAAGCTGAGCCGTCCCAGAGCGGATCTCTGACTCTGTGCAGCTGGGTGTGGTCCTGCCCGTGTGCTTGGCTGGAAAAGGCTGGGGAGCTTCGCCCAGCAAGACCAGGTAAAAGGGGGGCCCGGGTGTCAGAATAGTCTGACTCAGGTGACATCCCCGGGGTCCAGCCCATCACAAGCATGACGTCAAGAAACAGGTGTTGCTTGGTGCCTGTCGCTCCACCATTACTACAAGCAGCAGTGATGGAAGGAGGAAGAGAGACGCGCAAAGGCCAATGTCTTCTCTGACGGACAGGCTAAAGACTTCCCAGAATGACAGCCAGGAAGCTCTCTCAGGATCAAACCATTTCCCCAGGACTCAGAAGCCAGCACTAGGTACTGAACACAGAAATCCTTGTAGAGCGGAGCGGCCTATATTTCACTGGAACTGCAAATGTGTATGCCCACCATGAACACGGGACATCAACACAAACGTGAAGGATGGTAAAATAAGCACGTGGCTGTGCCTCAATCAGCAGGACGTGGAAGGAACCCAGGCCGAGCAGTGACCCGTAGATATTGGAACAGACATGACTGCACCCGCAGAAGAACCAAGCGCCTACAAGGAATGTGTGTGACCTTGTACGATAACAGAGCATGAAAGAACGACCCTCCCAAACCCAGAGGCCTGTATCTCCGTTGCCAAACCAACAATGTCTGAGTTAACGAAAACAAAACAACAGAACTCGAGCAAACGAACAAAGAAAGGGTGGGTGTTAAGTTCTATTTATGAAGCTCTAGACTTTATGGGGCTGCAATAGATTGTTAGCGATGGAAGCGG
>NW_020707762.1:0-2177 GCF_002925995.2 Terrapene triunguis
CTTCCCGGCCAGCCCACGTTGATGTCGGTGAAACGTCCCTTGTGATCCACCAGGGCTTGCAGCAGCATTGAAAAGTACCCCTTGCGGTTTATGTACTCGGTGGCTTGGTGCTCCGGTGCCAAGATAGGGATATGGGTTCCGTCTATCGCCCCACCACAGTTTGGGAATCCCATTGCAACAAAGCCATCCACTATGGTCTGCACGTTTCCCAGAGTCACTACCCTTGATATCACCAGGTCTCTCATTGCCCTGGCAACTTGGATCACAGCAGCCCCCACAGTAGATTTGCCCACTCCAAATTGATTCCCGACTGACTGGTAGCTGTCTGGCGTTGCAAGCTTCCACAGGGCTATCGCCACTCGCTTCTCAACTGTGGGGGCTGCTCTCATCCTGGTATTCTGGCGCTTCAGGGCAGGGGAAAGCAAGTCACAAAGTTCCATGAAAGTGCCCTTACGCATGCGAAAGTTTCGCAGCCACTGGGAATCGTCCCACACCTGCAGCACGATGCGGTCCCACCAGTCTGTGCTTGTTTCCCGGGCCCAGAATCGGCGTTCCACGGCATCAATCTGCCCCAGGAACACCATGATTTCCACATTGCTGGGGCCTGTGCCTTGTGAGAGGTCTAGGTCCATGTCCATTTCCTCCTCACTCTCGTCGCCGCGCTCTAATCGCCACCTCCTCGGCTGGTTCCGGTTTTGCTTTGGCATGTCCTGGCTCTGCATATACTCCAGGACAATGCGCGTGGTGTTCATAGTGCTCATAATTGCCGCGGTGATCTGAGCGGGCTCCATGATCCCAGTGCTAGCTATGGCGTCTGGTCTGAAAAAAGGCGCGAAAGTAGTATCTGACGGACCAGGGGAAGAAGGGAGGGAGGGAGGGAGGGGCGAGTGACGACATGGCGTACAGGTACAGGGAATTAAAATCAAGAAAGGTGGCTGTGCATCAGGGAGAAACACAAACAACTGTCACACAGAATGCCCCCCCCCCAAAGATTGAACTCAAAAGCCAGGGTTTAGCAGGAGGGAGGGGGGAAGCAAATGAATACAGAATAAATCTATTTTTTACATCTTAAGACGACGGTGCAGCATGACTGATAGCCCTCGGCATTTTCTGGGTGCTTGGCAGCAAATACTGGGCGCTTGGCAGTAAGCCTTCAGGTCTATTGCACCATCTGATACCCACTGCAGTATGACAATGATGGATACCAGTCGTAATATACTATCTACTGCCCAAAAGGCAAGGGGTTGCTGCTGTGTAGCAATCTAGACCCACGTCTGCCAGCCCCATGTCTGCCAGCACCCAGATCGCCCTCGGCCTCTTCTGGGTGCTTAGCAGACAATACTGGGCACTTGGCAGAAAATAGCATACTATGACTGATAACCATCATTGTCTGCCCAGGTGCCCATGATCGACAGCCACTGCAGTACGATGATGATAGATACCAATCGCAATATACCATCTTCTACCAAAAGGCAAGGGGCTGGTGCAATGCAGCCCTACGGCTGCCAGCCCCACAGCTGCCCGCACCCAGATCGCCGATGAAGGCTACCAGTCATGCTGCACCGTCTACCGCCAAAAGGCAGTTAGCTGCTGCTGCTGTGTAGCAATGCAGTCCCAACTCTGCCGGCACCTAGATGACATATGGTGACGGTGAGCTGAGCTGAGCGGGCTCCATGCTTGCCGTGGTATGTTGTCTGCACAGGTAACCCAGGTAAAAAGGCGCGAATCTATTGTCTGCCGTTGCTGTGACGTAGGGGGAGGGACCTGACGACATGTACCCAGAACCCCCCATGGCACTGTTTTGCATCATCCGGGCTATTGGGATCTCAACCCATAATTCCAATGGGCGGCGGAGACTGCGGGAACTATGGGATAGCTACCCATAGTGCAATGCGCCGGAAGTCGACGCTAGCCTCGTTACTGTGGACGTGGTCCGCCGACGTTATGCACTTAGAGCATTTTATGTGGGGACACACACAATCGGCTGTATACAACCGATTTCTATAAAACCGGCTTCTATTAATTCGATCTAATGTCGTAGTGTAGACATACCCTAAGGAACAAAGACTGAACTGGGGGAAATGTTGGTCCCAGGGTAAAGGGATTTCAAGCTTGGGTATGGAAACTTGATGGACTGCTTCTATCATCAGTCAGGGTGAGAAATTGCTAATTCAAAT
>NW_020707763.1:0-2372 GCF_002925995.2 Terrapene triunguis
GAGTTTGAACTGATGACCAGAGTGGCTAAAACAGGCATTGTGGGATATTGCCGAATACTTCTGGAGGCCAGTCAGAGCGCATTGGGCGGCCACACTGGCGCCGCAGCGCTGCAGCGGCAGCGCAATACATGCTATTCCTCTCGGGGACGTGGAGTACATGCAGCGCTGCAACCACGGAGATACAGCACTGCAAATGCCTTGCCAGTGTGGACGGGGAGTGAGTTACAGCGCTGGGAGCGGCTTTACAGCGCTGTAACTCACAAGTGTAGCCAAGGCCTATGACTCAGCAGGGCATGCTAGGGCATGTGACCAGACTACATGACACTGAACTCCATTTTGGTACCAATATTTTTCCACAAACTGGACTGGGAACTAAGTTTGGAACAAAGGGTTCCCCCCATATGGAAAAGCTACATAAGGTGGGTGTGACATCATCTCTTGGCCTCATTCCCCACACAAGAGAACTCCTGGAACGTAAAAACATAATGGAGCAAGTAATTAAGGAAATCATCTGCAAACACTTGGAAGGTGGTAAGGTGATAGGGAATAGCCAGCATGGATTTGTAGAGAACAAATCATGTCAAACCAATCTGATAGCTTTCTTTGATAGGATAACGAGTCTTGTAGATAAGGGAGAAGCGGTGGATGTGGTATACCTAGACTTTAGTAAGGCATTTGATACGGTCTTGCATGATATTCTTATCAATAAACTAGGCAAATACAACTTTGATGGGGCTACTATAAGTTGGGTGCATAACTGGGTGGAAAACCGTACTCAGAGAGTAGTTATTAATGGTTCCCAATCCTGCTGGAAAGGTATAACGAGTGGGGTTCCGCAGGGGTCTGTTTTGGGACCAGCTCTGTTCAATATCTTCATCAACGACTTAGATATTGGCATAGAAAGTATGCTTATCAAGTTTGCAGATGATACCAAACTGGGAGGGATTGCAACTGCTTTGGAGGATAGGGTCATAATTCAAAAAGATCTGGACAAATTGGAGAAATGGTCTGAGGTAAACAGGATGAAGTTTAATAAAGACAAATGCAAAGTGCTCCACTTAGGAAGGAACAATCAGTTTCATAAACACAGAATGCGAAGAGACTGTCTAGGAAGGAGTATGGCAGAAAGGGATCTAGGGGTTATAGTGGACCACAAGCTAAATATGAGTTAACAGTATGATGCTGTTGCAAAAAAAGCAAAGATGATTCTGGGATGTATTAAAAGGTATGTTGTGAGCAAGACACGAGAAGTCATTCTTCCGCTCTACTCTGCGCTGGTTAGGCCTCAACTGGAGTATTATGTCCAGTTCTGGGCACCGCATTTCTAGAAAGATGTGGAGAAATTGGAGAGAGTCCAGAGAGGAGTAACAAGAATGATTAAAGGTCTAGAGAACATGACCTATGAAGGAAGGCTGAAAGAATTGGGTTTGATTAGTTTGGAAAAGAGAAGACTGAGAGGGGACATAATAGCAGTTTTCAGGTATCTAAAAGGGTGTCATAAGGAGGAGGGAGAAAACTTGTTCATCTTAGCCTCTAAGAATAGAACAAGAAGCAATGGGCTTAAACTGCAGCAAGGGAGGTTTGGGTTGGACATTAGGAAAAAGTTCCTAACTGTCAGGGTGGTTAAACACTGGAATAAATTGCCTAGGGAGGCTGTGGAATCTGCATCTCTGGAGATATTTAAGAGTAGGTTAGACAAATGTCTATCAGGGATGGTCTAGACAGTATTTGGTCGTGCCATGAGGGCAGGAGACTGGAGTTAATGATCTCTCGAGGTCCCTTCTAGTCCTAGAATCTATGAATCTATTAATAAGAATGGCCATACTGGGTCAGACCAAAGGTCCATCCAACCCAGTATCCTGTCTACCGACAGTGACCAATGCCAGGTGCCCCAGAGGGAGTGAACCTAACAGGTAATGATCAAGTGATCTCTCTCCTGCCGTCCATCTCCACCTTCTGACAAATAGAGGCTAGGGACACCATTCCTTACCCATCCTGGCTAATAGCCATTAATGGACTTAACCTCCATGAATTTATCTACTTCTCTTTTAAACCCTGTTATAGTCCTAGCCTTCACAATCTCCTCAGGCAACGAGTTCCACAGGTTGACTGTGCGCTGTGTGAAGAACTTCCTTTTATTTGTTTTAAACCTGCTGCCCATTCATTTCATTTGGTGGCCCCTAGTTCTTATATTATGGGAACAAGTAAATAACTTTTCCTTATTCACTTTCTCCACCTGAGGAAGCACCTGTGGAACAAAGACTGAACTGGGGGAAGTGTTGGTCCCAGGGTAAAGGGATTTCAATCTTGGGTATGGAAACTTGGTGGACTGCTTCTATCATCAGTCAGGGTGAGAAATTGCTAATTCAAAT
>NW_020707764.1:0-3095 GCF_002925995.2 Terrapene triunguis
GAGTTTGAACTGATGACCAGAGTGGCTAAAACAGGCATTGTGGGATACTGCCGAATACTTCTGGAGGCCAGTCAGAGCGCATTGGGCGGCCACACTGGCGCTGCGGCGCTGCAGCGGCAGTGCAATACACGCTATTCCTCTCGGGGACGTGGAGTACATGCAGCGCTGCAACCACGGAGATACAGCGCTGCGAATGCCTTGCCAGTGTGGACGGGGAGTGAGTTACAGCGCTGGGGGCGGCTTTACAGCGCTGTAACTCACAAGTGTAGCCAAGGCCTATGACTCAGCAGGGCATGCTAGGGCATGTGACCAGACCACATGACACTGAACTCCATTTTGGTACCAATATTTTTCCACAAACTGGACTGGGAACTGAGTTTGGAACAAAGGGTTCCCCCCATATGGAAAAGCTACATAAGGTGGGTGTGACATCATCTTTGGCCTCATTCCCCACACAAGAGAACTCCTGGAACATAAAAACATAATGGAGCAAGTAATTAAGGAAATCATCTGCAAACACTTGGAAGGTGGTAAGGTGATAGGGAATAGCCAGCATGGATTTGTAAAGAACAAATCATGTCAAACCAATCTGATAGCTTTCTTTGATAGGATAACGAGTCTTGTAGATAAGGGAGAAGCGGTGGATGTGGTATACCTAGACTTTAGTAAGGCATTTGATACGGTCTTGCATGATATTCTTATCAATAAACTAGGCAAATACAACTTTGATGGGGCTACTATAAGGTGGGTGCATAACTGGGTGGAAAACCGTACTCAGAGAGTAGTTATTAATGGTTCCCAATCCTGCTTGAAAGGTATAACGAGTGGGGTTCCGCAGGGGTCTGTTTTGGGACCAGCTCTGTTCAATATCTTCATCAACGACTTAGATATTGGCATAGAAAGTATGCTTATCAAGTTTGCAAATGATACCAAACTGGGAGGGATTGCAACTGCTTTGGAGGATAGGGTCATAATTCAAAATGATCTGGACAAATTGGAGAAATGGTCTGAGGTAAACAGGATGAAGTTTAATAAAGACAAATGCAAAGTGCTCCACTCAGGAAGGAACAATCAGTTTCATAAATACAGAATGGGAAGAGACTGTCTAGGAAGGAGTACGGCAGAAAGGGATCTAGGGGTTATAGTGGACCACAAGCTAAATATGAGTTAACAGTATGATGCTGTTGCAAAAAAAGCAAACATGATTCTGGGATGCATTAACAGGTATGTTGTGAGCAAGACACGAGAAGTCATTCTTCCTCTCTACTCTGCGCAGGTTAGGCCTCAACTGGAGTATTGTGTCCAGTTCTGGGCACCGCATTTCTAGAAAGATATGGAGAAATTGGAGAGAGTCCAGAGAGGAGTAACAAGAATGATTAAAGGTCTAGAGAACATGACCTATGAAGGAAGGCTGAAAGAATTGGGTTTGATCAGTTTGGAAAAGAGAAGACTGAGAGGGGACATAATAGCAGTTTTCAGGTATCTAAAAGGGTGTCATAAGGAGGAGGGAGAAAACTTGTTCATCTTAGCCTCTAAGGCTAGAACAAGAAGCAATGGGCTTAAACTGCAGCAAGGGAGGTTTAGGTTGGACATTAGGAAAAGGTTCCTAACTGTCAGGGTGGTTAAACACTGGAATAAATTGCCTAGGGAGGCTGTGGAATCTGCATCTCTGGAGATATTTAAGAGTAGGTTAGACAAATGTCTATCAGGGATGGTCTAGACAGTATTTGGTCGTGCCATGAGGGCAGGAGACTGGAGTTAATGATCTCTCGAGGTCCCTTCCAGTCCTAGAATCTATGAATCTATTAATAAGAATGGCCATACTGGGTCAGACCAAAGATCCATCCAACCCAGTATCCTGTCTACTGACAGTGACCAATGCCAGGTGCCCCAGAGGGAGTGAACCTAACAGGTAATGATCAAGTGATCTCTCTCCTGCCGTCCATCTCCACCCTCTGACAAACAGAGGCTAGGGACACCATTCCTTACTCATCCTGGCTAATAGCCATTAATGGACTTAACCTCCATGAATTTATCTACTTCTCTTTTAAATCCTGTTATAGTCCTAGCCTTCACAACCTCCTCAGGCAACGAGTTCCACAGGTTGACTATGCGCTGTGTGAAGAACTTCCTTTTATTTGTTTTAAACCTGCTGCCCATTCATTTCATTTGGTGGCCCCTAGTTCTTATATTATGGGAACAAGTAAATAACTTTTCCTTATTCACTTTCTCCATCTGAGGAAGCACCTGAGGCCTGGTCTACACTACGAGTTTAGGCTTCACACGACGAAGCCCTTTAACAATTGAACTACACTGTGATCTTAACACCACCTCCGACGAGGGGATTAGCGATAAAATCGGCCTTAGGGGGTCGGAATTGGGTGTGTGTGGACGGAATTCGACGTTATTGGCCTCCGGGAGCTATCCCACAGTGCTTCATTGTGACCGCTCTGGACAGCACTCTCAACTCAGATGCACTGGCCAGGTAGACAGGAAAAGCCCCGCGAACGTTTGAATTTCATTTCCTGTTTGCTGAGCGTGGAGAGCACAGGTCGCTCATCAGCACAGGTAGCCGTGATGGAGTCCCAGGATCGCAAAAGAGCTCCATCATGGACAGAACGGGAGGTTCGGGATCTGATCGCCATATGGGGAGATGAATCAGTGCTGGCCGAACTCTGAAGCAGTAAACAAAATGGCAAAATATTAGAAAAGGTCTCCAGGGCCATGAAGGACAGAGGCCATAACAGGGACGCACAGCAGTGCCGCGTGAAAATTAAGGAGCTAAGGCAAGCCTACCACAAAGCCAGAGAGGCAAACGGAAGGTCCGGGGCTGAGCCGCAAACATGCCGCTACTACGCAGAGCTGCATGCCATTCTAGGGGGTGCAGCCACCACTACCCCAACCGTGTGCTATGAGTCCCTCACTGGAGAAACACACAGGGAAGCGGGTTCTGGGGACGAGGAAGATGAGCCTGAAGATAATGTAAATAGCTCACAGCAGCAAGGAAGCGGAGAAACCAGTTTCCCCAACAGCCAGGATATGTTTATCACCCTGGACCTGGAACCAGTAACCCCCGAACTCACCCAAGACCCTGT
>NW_020707765.1:0-4485 GCF_002925995.2 Terrapene triunguis
TAAAAAATTCTGGTAATCTTTTCTTTAATCAGCTGTAGCACCCTTAATCTTCAGAGCAAGGACTTGAAATTTGGCAGGGAATGGCTGTATTCTCAAGGATGTGCCTTTTTCCATCCTCATGAAAATTCACCAAAACTTGGCCTTTGAAAAAAATCACAATTCACACATGCTTAATAGAGACTTCTTCAGATTTAGCAGCTAAAATCTCTGAAGATTCCATCCTCACTGAAGATACTACATCCCCTCACAGCTTCTAAGGCTGACAGAATTTGTTTTTTCAGTTTGCTTTTTTTAAAAACCTAGGAAATTGCATTAAAAAACCCTACATTAAAAGAACGTTATTAGGATTGCAAAGTTAAGCCCTCAAAAGTTAGGAAATGCCAAAATTAAGGTTGCCAATACAACCTTAATTCATCCCCCCTTGTGCATATGCATTATGACACAGTCTTTAACTGCATGATCACATAGTATTTTTTCCACAGAATGCCTGCGTCATTCAGTGCATATGCTGGACTTGTGCTAGGGACAAATCAGAGTTTTGTAGTGAAGGAAACTGTTGTCCGTGGGACCCCTGCTTCATTTGTTGCAGAAGTTGGAAGGTGTGTAGTGAATGAAGCAAGCATTTGCAGGAAGAGAAAGGATGGTCCCATGGTTAAGACAGCTGAATATTGCTCTGGAAACTTGATTCTATCCCCGTCTCTGCCAGAGTTCTTGTGTGACGGCAGGCAAATCACTTAAACTAAACTTTTTACAGGTGGTCACTAATTGTGTGCTTCTCATTTACTGGCTGCCCAAATCAAGACCCTGTAGTCAAATTTGCAGAAGTGCTGAGTGCTCACAGCTGCAACTGAATTCAGTGGGAGCTGTGCTCAGACATATGAAGTGCTACATAATATTAAGAACTCTGAAAGGTCATGTCCTAGACAGCTCAAATTGGGTACCCAAAATTAGTGGATATTTTGATCTTAATGTCTCTGTGCCTCAGTTCCCCATCTTAAAATATGAATAACACCCCCTCATGTCACATAACAGTTGTAAAGAGAGATGAATAAATGATTGCGAAGCCCTCAGATACTATAAGCTCTCAGATTGCCAGAGAAAAGCCCATAAGGAAATTAATAATTCTGTCTTCAGAGCATGATTTCAACAGTGTGCATGGGGCCATACATTGATCAATGAGGATAAAAGAAAATATTGAATAACCTCTCATAAATTGAGCAATATCCATCCTGTGCAACAAACGAGGCAGGGATCCAGTGGAAAAAACAGTATGCAATCATGTAATTAAAGACTATATCATAACACATACGGACAATGGGGTTGAATTAAGGTTGCACAGTGAAAACCTTGAGAGCTTACCTGAGACACCCGTACTACTGCTTATAGTAATAGCTGAATCACTGGAAACTGAAAAGTAACATAAAGGATTGTGTTAGTGAAGGGCTAACTTCAAAAATTTAAGGAAATTAGTTAGGGAAGTGGATTGGACTAAAGAACTTGTGGATCTAAAGACCTGGAATTACTTCAAGTCAAAGTTGCAGAAACTATCAGAAGCCTGCATCCCAAGAAAGGGGAAAAAATTCATAGGCAGGAATTGTAGATCAAGCTGGATTAGCAAGCATCTTAGAGAGGTGATTAAGAAAAAGCAGAAAGCCTACAAGGAGTGGAAGATGAGAGTGATCAGCAAGAAAAGCTACCTTATGGAGGTCAGAGAACATGTAGGGATAAAGTGAGAAAGGCCAAAAGCCATGTAGAGTTGGACCTTGCAAAGGGAATTAAAACCAATAGTAAAAGGTTCTATAGCCATATAAATAAGAACACAAAGAAAGAAGAAGTGGGACTGCTAAACACTGAGGATGGAGTGGAGGTTAAGGATAATCGAGGCATGGCCCAATATCTAAAAAAATACTTTGCCTCAGTCTTTAATGAGGATAATGAGGAGCTTAGGGATAATGGTAGGATGACAAATGGGAATGAGGATATGGAGGTAGATATTACCACATCCGAGGTAGAAGCCAAACTCAAACAGCTTAATGGAACTGAATAGGGGGGCCCAGATAATCTTCATACAAGCTGGGGACGCATCAGTTGGAAGTAACAGAGGAGGAGAAGGACCTCGGCGTATTGGTTGATCACAGGATGACTATGAGTCGCCAATGTGATATGGCCATGAAAAAAAGCTAATGAGGTCTTGGGATGCATCAGGTGAGGTATATCCAGTAGAGATAGGGAGGTGTTAGTACCATTACACAAGGCACTGGTGAGACCTCATCTGGACTACTGTGTGCAGTTCTGGTCTCCCATGTTTAAAAAGGATGAATTCAAACTGGAACAGGTACAGAGGAGGGCTACTAGGATGATCCGAGGAATGGAAAACCTGTCTTATGAAAGGAGACGCAAAGAGCTTGGCTTGTTTAGCCTAACCAAAAGAAGGCTCAGGGGAGATATGATTGCTCTCTATAAATATATCAGAGGAATAAATACCAGGGAGGGAGAGGAATTATTTAAGCTCAGTACCAATGTGGACACAAGAAAAAATGGATATAAACTGGCCATCAGGAAGTTTAGACTTGAAATTAGACGAAGGTTTCTAACCATCAGAGGAGTGAAGTTCTGGAACAGCCTTCCAAGGGGAGGAGTGGGGGCAAGAGACATATCTGGCTTCAAGACTAAGCTTGATAAGTTTATGGAGGGGATGGTATGATGGGATAGCCTAATTTTGGCAATTAATTGATCTTTGACTATTAGCGGTAAATATGCCCAGTGGCCTGTGATGGGATGTTAGATGGGGTGGGATCTGAGTTACTACAGTGAATTCTTTCCTGGGTGTCTGGTTGGTGAGTCTTGCCCACATGCTCAAGGTTTAGCTGATCGCCATATTTGGGGTCAGGAAGGAATTTTCCTCCAGGGTAGATTGGCAGAGGCCCTGGGGGTTTTTCGCCTTCCTCTGCAGCGTGGGGCACGGGTCACTCCTGGAGGATTCTCTGCACCCTGAAGTCTTTAAACCATGATTTGAGGACTTCAATAACTCAGACATAGGTTAGGGGTTTGATACAGGAGTGGCTGGGTTAGCTTCTGTGGCCTGCGTTGTGCAGGAAGTCATACATAATGGTCCCTTCTGACCTTAAAGTCTATGATTCTATGAATTATGGTTGCACAGGCAGCTTGGAGGAGTTCAGCTCAATTTTCTACTGACATTTATATTCCAAAACCAAAACACCGTCTTCTTTAAATGCATGCCCAAGTTTGTGGTGTAGAGAATCTCTCTCATTGTCTTACATGCACAGCAGGTGACAGAGACCTCTGAATCCCAGGCAAAGTGAAAACATTGAGCGCTTACCTGAGACATTTGTACTACTGCTTATAGTAATGGTTGAATCACTGGAAACTGAAAAGTAATATAAAGGATTGTGTTAATGCAGACATCGTCCAGGTCTGTTTGGTGCTAAAACATGAAAGTTAATAATGTGCATACAAAGCATTTGTAACATTTAGGATCCTAATGCTTTCCCTTATGTTTCCAAAGATGTGCAGGATTTAGCTATACCACTTACATTCACACCAAACTGAAATTAGTGGGAGCTGCATGGCTAAATCACATGGAAAGCATAGGGGTTTCTGTTGTAATCCTTGGCGGTATAGAGAGAATTTATCTGGTGAACCAATGATTTGCTAATTTCTCCTGAAGATGTATAAAAAAGATGAATATAAACTGTATGGTTAGAACAGAGGTGCCCAAATTTTTCACACTACTGCAGTTTTACCAGAGTATGACCTTGGCCCACCACTTCTTATTCAATTGTTCATGCTCTAACTCACAATGGAGTGAGAGCTACACCAACTGTAGGCCTTGTCTATGTTTGAAAGACCTAGTGAAGACACAGTTTAGACTGTCAAAAGTGTTCTCTTGCTGGTACGGTTTATACTAGTTCCCCAACCAAAATAAGCTCTAATGGTAAAGGTAACTGTTGTTACACTAGTCAAACTCCTAACCCATATAATTACACTAGCAGAAATTTTAGGTATAGGCCAGCCTTAGTCTCATAAACAGTCCATGATTTGTTGTTTAGAGCACGGTCAAAGGAATGGGAGAAACAACAATGCATGGGCGTGCAGCATGTTCAAGGTATCTTGTGTCATCATTTACACCAGTGCAAAGCCAACTCTTGGGAGATTATCACAATAAATGGTGCTTTTTTTAAAGCACCAATGGCTGGAAGCAGGTAATTTTGTGAAAATCTCAGATTTCATCACAAAAAGTGGAGAAAAGTTCTGAGAACATGACCCAAGTGCACACTAAAGGCTCAGAAATTAGAAGACAAATTTAAAGAACCCCAAATTTATATATTTTTTAAAATCTTCTGATTTTTAAATCCTTTTTGTTTGTGTCATGATTTTTGCATGCTGGGGCTGGCAATGTGACAGCACAGAGGGTGTAAAACACTACTTTTTTACACCCACCCCATACTGCTGCCAATGACTGCA
>NW_020707766.1:0-1398 GCF_002925995.2 Terrapene triunguis
ACATTTTTAAACAGTAAGGGTGATTAATTATTGGAACAAGCTACCAAAGGAAGCATCTATTGATGTCTTCAGATCAAGACTGGATGCTTTTCTGGAGAATATGCTTTAGCCAAATACAAATGATTGGACTCAATACAGGGATAGCTGAATGAAATGTAATGGCCTTTGCTATACACTTGGTCAGATAAAAAGATCTAATGGTCCTTTTTTGCCTTAAACTTCAAGAATCTATGAAACATCATTGATTAATGTATCTGTTCTAAACAGACTATAAATAAGATTATAAAAGGATGTCGTCTTACCTGTAGTTGACTGAATGTTCTTGGATGGTGCAGTCATAGATGAATTTTCTTGTGCTGATATTTTGATAAAAGAAACACTATTAGTCAGTTAACCACTGTTCTGAACAGATGTCTGTCAAAGGAATAATCAGCAATCGAACAAGGGAGGAAAAGTGGTCATTCTGCAGAGGAGCTCTCTTTGAGCAGCTGGTAAAACTTTCCTTTGATGGTTTATGGATTAACCTTATATTTTAAAAATGGCCAATTGTTTTGTGCATTTTGTGATTCCAAGAAACATTTTGATCTCTTTTGGAATGTGTTTTCTAACAGCCTCCTTAAATACTCCTGCAAATTTTGCAAGTGCATCTATTTTGTGCATTCAGGAACCTGTGAAGAGGTACCGCTGCAAATTTTGCTTGCATAATTAAGAAGTGTATTTCAAAATTGACCACATATCTTTTCTTTTAAAATGTCATCGTTACATTTGTGTAACAGCTACTAAACTACTAAAATTATAGCACCTAACTATAGGGTTACTTTAGTACAATCATCTAGTGTGAAAGTAGTCTCAAGTTTGTTTTCCATACTAGGACTCAAGATTCTGAGGATCCCGCATAGGAGTTTGAAAAGTTACCTTCATAGCTTTTGCTACACTTTTTGGTGGCAGATTTTCTTTTTGTGATGATATCCTGGGCATATCTTGATCTGCTCTAAGTGGACTTCTGGGTGGAGAAGCTTGGCTTCTTGTGTTATGGCCAGATAAGTAATCGAATTAGAGTCCTTGGGAAAAGCCACGTAGGAAGCATTCAGAAGGAAACTCTCTATTTGCTGGACTTTTTTCTTTGAACAACATCCCAGTACGGTGCACACTGGCACTATGCTGCTGGAATTATCATCATTCAAATAAGATTTAAAATGTTAAGTAGTGAAAAATCTCATGGCACTCTTCAGGAGGGCAAGGATATTAACCTAACGTCAGCATTCTGGCCAATTCCCAAGGAGGAAATAATCTGCCTACCTGAAATTCCCTCTTTCATTCAATATCACATTCTTCTCTTCCTCTCCTAAAATTGAGATGTTGTGTAGTTTTACAATATGCTTGGGAAACATTTAGCAC
>NW_020707767.1:0-1072 GCF_002925995.2 Terrapene triunguis
CATTTGACTTAGTACTGCACAACATTCCGATTAAAAAATTAGCACTACAGAATACCAATAAAGCATGTGGTAAGTATCTAAATAATTGGTCTAAAAATTAGTTCTCACTGGTGAATCATCATCAAATGATGTGTTTATCATGGGGTTCCACATGGATTAGTACGAGACCTGATACTATTCAACATTTTCATGAATGATCTGAAAGCAGATATATCATCACAGCTGATAGAATTTGTGGATGACACAAAGATTGGTGTTATGATGGGGCCAGAGCAATCATACAGAGCTATTTGATCACATGATAAGCTGGGTCCATTCAGATAAAATGCATTATAAGATAACCAAATGAAAAGTTATACACCTAGGAACAAAAACTACAGGCCATGTCTACAGAATGGGGGTCTGTATCCTAGAAAGCAATAACTTAGAAAAGGATTTATGAAGGATTTATGGGTCATAGTGGTCAAGCAATTCCACATGAGCTCCAAGTGTGATGCCATGGTAAAAAGGGCTAATGCGATCCTTGAATGTATAAACAGGGGAGTAGTAAGTAGGGAAGTGATTTTTCTTCTGAATACAGCATTGGTGAGACCAATACTGGAATAGTATATCCAGTTTGGGTGTCTACATTGTAAAAAAGTTATTAATAAATTGGAAAGTGTACATTACAAAGCCACAGAAATGGTTCGAGGGCTGGAGGAAATGCCTTAAAGTGAGAGATTTAAAGAGCTTATTAAAAAGAAGGTTGTGTGGTGACTTGATTATAGTGTGTAAACACCTTCATGGGAAGAAAATACCAGGTACTAAAGGGTTCTTTAATCTAGCAGAGAAAGGCATAAAGAGAATCAAAGCCTGGAAGGTGAAACCAGACAAAATTCAAATGAGAAATAAGGCACACATTTTTAAACGATAAGGGTGATTAATCAGTGGAACAAGCTACCAAAGGAAGCATCTATTGATGTCTTCAGATCAAGACTGGATGCTTTTCTGGATAATATGCTTTAGCTAAACAAAAATGATTGGACTCAATACAGGGATAGCTGAATGAAATGTAATGGTCTTTACTATACAC
>NW_020707768.1:0-1011 GCF_002925995.2 Terrapene triunguis
CATTTGACTTAGTACTGCACAACATTCCGATTAAAAAATTAGCACTATAGAATACCAATAAAGTCTGTGATAAGTAGCTAAATGATTGGTCTAAAAAATTAGTTCTCAATGGGGACTCATCATCAAATGATGTGTTTATCATGGGGTTCCACATGGATTAGTACGAGTCCTGATACTATTCAACATTTTCATGAATGATCCGAAAGCATATATATCATCACAGCTGCTACAGTTTGTGGACTACACAAAGATTGGTGTTATGATGGGGCCAGAGCAATCATACAGAGCTATTTGATCACATGATAAACTGGGTCCATTCGGATAAAATGCATTATAAGATAACCAAATGAAAAGTTATACACCTAGGAACAAAAACTACAGGCCATGTCTACAGAATGGGGGTCTGTAGCCTAGAAAGCAATAACAGAAAAGGATTCATGGGTCATAGTGGTCAAGCAACTCAACACACTGGTGTAAATTAGAAGTAACTATTTGCTTCAATGGAGATATGATTTTGATTTACATTGGTGGGAGGGCAGAATTAGACCCAGTGTTTGCACCCATGTTAATAGATAAGACATTATCTGGAAGAGTGGTTAATTTTTATTCTTTGGAGATTCTGGGATTTCTTTCCCTAGAGAAAAACAAAACAAAACCAACTTTGGAATTAAAAATAGCTCTGGTCAAGTGGGTGCTAGGATCAGATGAGCAAGTCAATAGTCCTTTGTCCTATTTGAAATCTGCAGGACTGATTTACAGGATGCTCAATTTGGCAACATAAATAGTCAGAGCTAATTAGTAAAATGAACTCAGTAGGTTGCATTGGTCAGTCTGACTACTGACCAGTAATGTTGGATGTCTTCTGCAGGCTGAATTTTTCTGAGCGGAGGAGGGAAAGTTTAGTGAAAATGTTCAGCCGTTTCCAAGAACAAGGCTAGGGAAATATATGTTGTTTTGCTCATGTTAAAAAATTCTGGTAATCTTTTCTTTAATCAGCTGTAGCACCCTTAA
>NW_020707769.1:0-1110 GCF_002925995.2 Terrapene triunguis
GAAGCCAGACAAAATTCAAATGAGAAATAAGGCACACATTTTTAAACGATAAGAGTGATTAATCATTGGAACAAGCTACCAAAGGAATGATGTCTTCAGATCTATCAATCTGTCTATTGATGTCTTCAGATCAAGACTGGATGCTTTTCTGGATAATATGCTTTAGCCAAACACAAATGATTGGACTCAATACAGGGGTAGCTGAATGAAATTCAGTAGCCTTTACTATACACTCGGTCAGATTAAAAGAGCTAATGGTCTTTGTTGCCTTCAGCTTCAGGAATCTATGAAACATCATTGATTAATATGTCTGTTCTAAACAGATTATAAATAAGATTATAAAAGGATGTAGTCTTACCTGCAGTTGACTGAATGTTCTTGGATGGTGGAGTCATAGATGAATTTTCTTGTGCTGATATTTTGATAAAAGAAACACTATTAGTCAGTTAACCACTGTTCTGAACAGATGTCTGTTAAAGGAATAATCAGCAATCAAACAAGGGAGAAAAAGTGGTCATTCTGAGAGGAGCTCTCTTTGAGCAGGTAGTAATACTTTCCTTTGATGGTTTATGAATTAACCATATCTTTTAAAAACTGCCAATTTTTTTGTGCATTTTGTGATTCCAAGAAACATTTTGATCTCTTTTGGAGTTTGTTTTCTAACAGCCTCCTTAAATACTCTTGCAAATTTTGCAAGTGCGTCTATTTTGTGCATTCAGTGACCTGTGAAGAGATCCCTCTGCAAATTTTGCTTGCATAATTAAGAAGTTTGTTTCAAACTTTGACCTCATATCTTTTCTTTTAAAATGTCATAGTTATAAATAAATAAATAAATAAATTAATGGAGATATCCCATCTCCTAGAACTGGAAGGGACCTTGAAAGGTCATCGAGTCCAGCCCCCTGCCTTCACTAGCAGGACCAAGTACTGATTTTGCCCCAGATCCCTAAGTGGCCCCCTCAAGGATTGAACTCACAACCCTGGGTTTAGCAGGCCAATGCTCAAACCACTGAGCTATCCCTCCCCCCGTGTACATTTGTGTAACAGCTACTAAACTACTAAAACTGTAGCAACTAACTATGGGGTGTTGAATATGTAGTCCTGGGATAT
>NW_020707770.1:0-2902 GCF_002925995.2 Terrapene triunguis
GGGAAGAAAATACCAGGTACTAAAGGGTTCTTTAATCTAGCAGAGAAAGGCATAAAGAGAACCAAAGGCTGGAACAAACCATCCCGATGTGTAGAAAGAATAGTAAATATGGCAGGTGACCAGCCTGGCTTAACAGTGAAATCCTTGCTGATCTTAAACACAAAAAAGAAGCTTACAAGAAGTGGAAGATTGGACAAATGACCAGGGAGGAGTATAAAAATATTTTTCAGGCATGCAGGAGTGAAATCAGGAAGGCCAAATCACACTTAGAGTTGCAGCTAGCAAGAGATGTGATGATGTTCGTCCATCCTCATCGATGAAGACCTCAACAACTCATTCTTTCGATGACCGGGCTCTGTGCGTCTGGAGATGACGGATCAGTCCGATTCGGGCGTGGAACGTCCTGTTACACGTTGGGCAGACATATAATGGCACTGTCGATGGTGTACGAGCAGCTCTGGACTTGCGCAGCTCACGCTTTTTCTCAGCCTCAGCAATACGCCTCACCTCAGAGGTATTACTGCTTGTGTGAATGAGGCTGTGCCATGCTGAACGGTTCAGTGCGAAGGTTTCCCATGTGGCGGTGTTTATCTCAAAGGACTTCAAAGAGGTCTTCAGCATGTCCTTGAACCGCTTCTTTTGTCCTCCATGGGAACGCTTTCCCTGAGTGAGTTCTCCGTAGAAGAGCTGTTTAGGAATGCGTTCATCTGACATTCTCACAACATGTCCGGCCCACCTGGTCTGGGCTCTCATCAGCAATGTGTAAACTGACGGCATATTGGCTCTAGTAAGGACATCAGTATCGGGCACTTTGTCCTGCCATCTGATTTTTAGAAGCTTTCGCAGACAGGAAATGTGGAAGTGATTGAGCCTTCGTGCATGACTCCGATAGACAGTCCACGTCTCGCAGGCGTACAGCAGAGTTGGAAGCACCACTGCTCAGTAGACCTTCAGCTTCGTTGGTAGGCTGATCCCTCGACGTTCCCAAACATTGGAGCGCAATCGGCCAAATGCAGAGCTGGCTTTAGCAATTCTGCAGTTTACTTCATCATCGATTGACACTGCTCGGTAAAGGGTACTGCCCAGGTACGTGAAGTGGTCCACTGTCTGAAGTCTCTGTCCATTTACAGTGATGGACGGTTCTGAGTACGAAGCGTGGGGAGCTGGCTGGTGCATGACCTCAGTCTTCTTGATGTTAATGGTGAGACTGAAGTTGTTGCATGCAGTTGAAAACTTGTCCATACTGGCTTGCATTTCTGGCTCTGTACTAGCATTCAGAGCACAATCATCGGCAAAGAGAAAGTCTCGAAGTACAGTTTCCTTCACCTTGGTGATGGCACGCAGTCGGCTCAGATTAAATAGCAAGAGATGTAAGAGTAACAAGAAGGGTTTCTTCAGGTATGTTAGCAACAAGAAGAAAGTAAAGGAAAGTGTGGGCCCCTTACTGAATGAAGGAGGCAACCTAGTGACAGAGGATGTGGAAAAAGCTAATGTACTCATTGGTTTTTTTGCCTCTGTCTTCACGAACAAGGTCAGCTCCCAGACTACAGCACTGGGCAGCACAGTATGGGGAGGAGGTGACCAGCCCTCTGTGGAGAAAGAAGTGGTTCAGGACTATTTAGAAAAGCTGGATGAGCACAAGTCCATGGGGCCAGATGCACTGCAGCCGAGGATGCTAAAGGAGTTGGCGGATGTGATTGCGGAGCCATTGGCCATTATCTTTGAAAACTCATGGTGATTGGGGGACATCCTGGATGACTGGAAAAAGGCTAATATAGTGCCCATCTTTAAAAAAGGGAAGGAGGAGGATCTGGGGAACTACAGGCCAGTTAGCCTCACCTCAGTCCCTGGAAAAATCATGGAGCAGGTCCTCAAGGAATCAATTCTGAAGAAATTAGAGGAGAGGAAAGTGAACAGGAACAGTCAGCATGGATTCACCAAGGGCAAGTCATGCCTGACTAACCTAATTGCCTTCTATGACGAGATACTGGCTCGGTGGATGAGGGGAAAGTGGTGGACGTGTTATTCCTTGACTTTAGCAAAGCTTTTGATACGGTCTCCCACAGTATTCTTGCCAACAAGTTAAAGAAGTATGGGCTGAAAGAATGGACTATAAGGTGGACAGAAAGCTAGCTAGATCGTCGGGCTCACCGGGTAGTGATCAATGGCTCCACGTCTAGTTGGCAGCCGATATCAAGCGGAGTGCCACAAGGGTTGGTCCTGGGGCCGGTTTTGTTCAATATCTTCATTAATGATCTGGAGGATGGCGTGAACTGCACCCTCAGCAAGTTTGCAGATGACACTAAACTGGGAGGAGTGGTAGATACACTGGAGGGTAGGGATAGGAAACAGAGGGACCTAGACAAATTAGATGATTGGGCCAAAAGAAATCTGATGAGGTTCAACAAGGACAAGTGCAGAGTCCTGCACTTGGGATGGAAGAATCCCATTCACTGCTACAGACTAGGCAGCAGTTCTGTAGAAAAGGGGCCAGGAGTTACAGTGGACTAGAAGCTGGATATGAGTCAACAGTGTGCCCTTGTTGCCAGGAAGGCTAACAGCATTTTGGGCTGTATAAGTAGGAGCATTGCCAGCAGATCGTTCGCCTCTATTTGGCATTGGTGAGGCCTCATCTGCAGTACGGTGTCCAGTTTTGGGCCCCACACTACAAGAAGGATGTGGAAAAATTGGAAAGAGTCAAGCGGAGGGCAACAAAAATGATTAGGGGGTTGGAGCACATGACTTATGAGGAGCGGCTGAGGGAACTGGGATTGTTTAATCAGCAGAAGAGAAGACACGGGGTGGGTGGGGGGGGATTTGATAGCTGCTTTCAACTACCTGAAAGGGGGTTCCAAAGAGGATGGATCTAGACTGTTCTCAGTGGTAGCAGATGACAGAACAA
>NW_020707771.1:0-2058 GCF_002925995.2 Terrapene triunguis
AAACACTACTTTTTTACACCCACCCCATACTGCTGCCAATGACTGCACAAGGTGCAGGGCGGCAGACAATCAGGGCCATGATAATCAAGTTTGAGGAGGAAGAGATCAGCTTCATTAGTGAATAGAATCAGCAGAGAGGCACAAAATCATCACATAGTGTGACATGCTGACATTTGGCTTTGCATCATGACATATTGTCGTGATGTATTAACACCCTATGGTGTAGACATAGAGCAGCACACTGCTATTATGATGTGACTCCATTCATAGTACTCTCATGTCATCCCCTTGTATTGGCTGCTGGGTAGAGCAGTCAGCTTTGTTCCCTTTGCTCAGCACACTGCACTCGCGTTAGCATTTCTGAGATCAGCCAGATTGAGAGAGCTGAGATATGACCTGTAAAGTATTAGCTGATTAGAAACCAGAGGAATCTGTGTGCGCTATACCATACTATAGATCTGAGAAAGGTACATGAACAAAGGTGGCCTAAAATGGCGGAGTCATTCTTTCCTTGCCCATATTTCATACTAGGGCAACAAAGCTCTGTTTTGACACCTCCTTTTCTATTAATCTAGCCTTTGCTTTGTAAAATATGCAGTATATGACATAAAGTATATTGATAATTTGCTAAGACAATCTGCTTGAAGAAAGCTATGGTCACCAATTCACATTCCTGGAAGATGCTAATCTCGGTTTTTCTTTTCCATGGGGAAAGTATCCAATCAATGACTCCTTCTGAAGAAAGGTTCCTATTCCCCCAATTTTTTCATAGCCAGAAGTGCATCCTTTCACTTTATGGAGACAACTATCAAGCAAGCTGGAGTATGGAAACAGCCTCAGAGATCTTAGAAGGATGGGGGTCAGATACGGGGGTTTTAAAAATATAGGGAGAGCTTAATTTTTCACCTTATTTTATCATTTACATTTGTGCCAAATGCATGCAAAATGATAAAGTATGATTTAGTAATATTTCATGCCCACTTTGCACAGCTGTAAATGGTGACACAAGGCAGTGGGGAATCCAGCTCATTGTGTGGTGTTAAGAGGTGTTTCCTTCTCTCTCCCCCCTCCCCCTACTATTAGTGATATCTGGCCATATCTGAATTGGTGGGCTAGATATAAAAAACTCTGTATTCTACAAACCCTTGAGCCTCACAGTCCTCTCCTGCACCCCCATGTGCTTACCATTTAGTGACTAGGTTCAAGCTGCAGCATATGGTGCTAGCTCATTGCATTACCTTGCGATGTACAAATTCTTTAATCTGAGCTCCAAGGCAATAAGTGAAGTCTAACCACTAAACTTTCAACATAGTGCACAGGCTTTGTAGCCTAGCAACTACTCTTGATGTTAACAGAATCAAATAGTAAAATATCTATGCACCTCTTTGAAAGTGCAGAGTAAAGCACTCTGTTATATGCAGTCACTGTGTCAATATTCTCTGATTTCCCTGGACATTTTCCTCTTGGTCATTAAGTGAAACAATTCTGCCCTTCCCACTGATACATTACTGATCTAAAAAATTAGTTCTCAATGGGGAATCATGATCAAATGGTGTGTTTATCATGGGGTTCCACATGGATCAGTACTAGGCCTGATACTATGCAATATTTTGATCAATGATCCGAAAGTAGATATATCATCTCAGCTGATACAATTTGTGGATGACACAAAGATTGGTGTTATGATGGGGCCAGGGCAATCATACAGAGCTATTTGATCACATGATAAGCTGGGTCCATTCAGATAAAATGCATTTTAATATAACCAAATGAAAAGTTACACACCAAGGAACAAGCAATACAGGCCATGTCTACAGAGTGGGGGTCTGTATCCTAGAAAGCAATAACTTAGAAAAGAATTTATGGGACATAGTGATCAAGCAACACCACATGAGCTCCCAGTGCGATGCCATGGTAAAAAGGCCTTGGATGTATAAACAGGGAAGTAGTAAGTACGGAAGTGATTTTACATTTGAATACAGCATTGGTGAGACCAATACTGGAACAGTATACATAGTTCTGGTGTCCACATTGTAAAAAAAGTTATTAATAAATCGG
>NW_020707772.1:0-2017 GCF_002925995.2 Terrapene triunguis
AAACACTACTTTTTTACACCCACCCCATACTGCTGCCAATGACTGCATAAGGTGCAGGGCGGCAGACAATCAGGGCCATGATAATCAAGTTTGAGGAGGAAGAGATCGGCTTCATTAGTGAATAGAATCAGCAGAGAGGCACAAAATCATCATATAGTGTGACATCCTGACGTTTGGCTTTGCATCATGACATATTGTCGTGATGTATTAACACTCTATGGTGTAGACACAGAGCAGCACGCTGCTATTATGATGTGACTCCATTCATAGTACTCTCATGTCGTCCCCCTGTATTGGCTGCTGGGTAGAGCAGTCAGCTTTGTTCCTTTTGCTCAGCACACTGCACTCGCATTAGCATTTCTGAGATCAGCCAAAGTGAGAGAGCTGAGATATGACCTGTAAAGTATTAGTTGATTAGAAACCAGAGGAATCTGTGTGCGCTATACCATACTATAGATCTGAGAAAGGTACATTAACAAAGCTGGCCTAAAATGGCAGAGTCATTCTTTCCTTGCCCATATTTCATACTAGGGCAGGGTTTCTCAAACAGGGGTCGCCGCTTGTGTAGGGAAAGCCCCTGGCGGGCCGGGCACGTTTGCTTACCTGCCCCGTCCACAGGTCCGGCCAATCGCGGCTCCCACTGGCCGCGGATCGCTGCTCCGGGCCAATGAGAGCTGCCAATGGGAGTAAGCGGCAGCCAGTAAGTCCCTCGGCCCGCGCCGCTTCCAGCAGCTCTCATTGGCCCCGAGCAGCGATCGGCAGCCAGTGGGAGCCGCAATCGGCTGGATCTGCGGATGGGGCAGGTAAACAAACCTGCCCGGCCCGCCAGAGGCTTTCCCTACACAAGCGGCAACCCCTGTTTGAGAAACCCTGTACTAGAGCAACATAGCTCTGTTTTGACACCTCCTTTTCTATTAATCTAGTCTTTGCTTTGTAAAATATGCAGTATATGGCATGAAGTATATTGATAATTTGCTAAGACACTCTGCTTGAAGAAAGCCATGGTCACCAATTCACATTTCTGGAAGATGCTAATCTCGGTTTTTCTTTTCCATGGGGAAGGTATCCAATCAATGACTCCCCCAATTTTTTCATAGCCAGAAGTGCATCCTTTCACTTTATGGAGACAACTATCAAGCAAGCTGGAGTATGGAAACAGCCTCAGAGATCTTGGAGGGAGGGAGGTCAGATATGGGGCTTTTAAAAATATAGGAGAGCTTAATTTTTCACCTTATTTTATCATTTACTTTGTGCCAAATGCATACAAAATGATAAAGTATGATTTAGTAATATTTCATGCCTACTTGGCACAGCTGTAAATGGTGACACAAGGCAGAGGGGAATCCAGCTCATTGTGTGGTCTTAAGAGGTGGTTCCTTCTCTCTTTCCCCTCCCCCTACTATTAGTGATATCTGGCCATATCTGAATTGGTGGGCTAGAAATAAAAAACTCTGTATTCTACAAACCCTTGAGCCTCACAGTCCTCTCCTGCACCTCCATGTGCTTACCATTTAGTGACTAGGTTCAAGCTGTAGCATATGGTGCTAGCTCATTGCATTAGCTTGCGATGCACAAATTCTTTAATCTGAGCTGCAAGGCAATAAGTTAAGTCTAACCACTAAACTTTCAACATAGTGCACAGGCTTTGTAGCCTAGCAACTAGGCTTGATGTTAACAGGAAAAAATAGCATAATATCTGCATACCTCTTTGAAAGTGCAAGGCAAAGCACTCTATGTTATATGCAGTCACTGTGTCAATATTCTCTGATTTCCCTTGACATTTTCCTCTTGGTCACTAAGTGAAACAGTTCTGCCCTTCCCACTGATACATTACTAATCTAAAAAATTAGTTCTTGATGGGGAATCATGATGTGTTTATCATGGGGTTCCACATGGATCAGTACTAGGACTGATACTATTCAACATTTTCATGAATGATCTGAAGGCAGATATATCATCATAGCTGATACAATTTGTGGATGACACAAAGATTGGTGTTATGATGGGGCCAGGGCAA
>NW_020707773.1:0-1396 GCF_002925995.2 Terrapene triunguis
AGAGGATGGATCTAGACTGTTCTCAGTGGTAGCAGATGACAGAACAAAGAGGAATGGTCTCAAGTTGCAGTAAAGGAGGTTTAGGTTGGATATTAGGAAAAACTTTTTCACTAGGATGGTGGTGAAGCACTTGAATGGGTTACCTAGGGAGGTGGTGGAATCTCCTTCCTGAGAGGTTTTTAAGGTCAGGTTTGACAAAGCCCTGGCTCGGATGATTTAGTTGGGGATTGGTCCTGCTTTGAGCAGGGAGTTGGACTAGATGACTCCAGAGATCCCTTCCAACCCTGATATTCTATGATTCTATTATTCTGTGGAAGCTGAAGTCAGACAAAATTCAAATGAGAAATAAGCCACACATTTTTAAACAGTAAGGGTGATTAATCATTGGAACAAGCTATCAAAGGAAACATCTATTGATGTCTTCAGATCAAGACTGGATGCTTTTCTGGAGAATATGCTTTAGCCAAACACAAGGGATTGGACTCAATACAGGGGGAGCTAAATGAAATGCAATGGCCTGTACTACACATGAGGTCAGATTAAAACATCTAATGGTCCCTTGTTGCCTTAAACTTCAAGAATCTATGAAACATCATCGATTAATGTGTCTGTTCTAAACAGACTATAAATAAGATTATAAAAGGATGTAGTCTTACCTGTAGTTGACTGAATGTTCTTGGATGGTGGAGTCATAGATGAATTTTCTTGTGCTGATATTTTGATAAAAGAAACACTATTAGTCAGTTAACCACTGTTCTGAACAGATGTCTGTCAAAGGAATAATCAACAATCAAACAAGGGAGGAAAAGTGGAGTCATTCTCCAGAGCAGCTCTCATTGAGGAGCTGGTAATGCTTTCCTTTGATGGTTTATGGATTAACCTTATCTTTTAAAAACTGCCAATTGTTTTGTGCATTTTGTGATTCCAAGACACAGCTTGATCTCTTTTGTAGTGTGTTTTCTAACAGCCTCCTTAAATACTCTTGCAAATTTTGCAAGTGCGTCTATTTTGTGCATTCAGTGACCTGTGAAGAGATACCTCTGCAAATTTTGCTTGCATAATTAAGAAGTTTGTTTCAAACTTTGACCTCATATCTTTTCTTTTAAAAGGTTTGTGTAAAGATTGTGTTCATTTGTGCTACTAAACTATTAAAATTATAGCAACTAACTATGGGGTGTTGAATATATGTAGCGCTGGGCATATCTTGATCTGCTCTAAGTGGGCTATATTCCTGGATTCCATTCTGGGTGGAGAAGCTTGGTTTCTTGTATTATGGCCAGATAAGTAATTGAATTAGAGTCCTTGGGAAAAGCCATGTAGGAAGCATTCAGAAGGAAACTCTTTATTTTCTGGACTCTTCTCTTTGAACAACATCCCAGTAGGGTGCAAACTGGCA
>NW_020707774.1:0-1341 GCF_002925995.2 Terrapene triunguis
AGAGGATGGATCTAGACTGTTCTCAGTGGTAGCAGATGACAGAACAAGGGGAATGGTCTCAAGTTGCAGTAAAGGAAGTTTAGGTTGGATATTAGGAAAAACTTTTTCACTAGGATGGTGGTGAAGCACTTGAATGGGTTACCTAGGGAGGTGGTGGAATCTCCTTCCTGAGAGGTTTTTAAGGTCAGGTTTGACAAAGCCCTGGCTCGGATGATTTAGTTGGGGATTGGTCCTGCTTTGAGCAGGGAGTTGGACTAGATGACTCCAGAGGTCCCTTCCAACCCTGATATTCTATGATTCTATTATTCTATGGAAGCTGAAGCCAGACAAAATTCAAATGAGAAATAAGCCACACATTTTTAAACAGTAAGGGTGATTAATCATTGGAACAAGTTATCAAAGGAAACATCTATTGATGTCTTCAGATCAAGACTGGATGCTTTTCAGGGTAATATGCTTTAGCCAAACACAAGGGATTGGACTCAATACAGGGGGAGCTAAATGAAATGCAATGGCCTGTACTACACATGAGGTCAGATTAAAACATCTAATGGTCCCTTGTTGCCTTAAACTTCAAGAATCTATGAAACATCATCGATTAATGTGTCTGTTCTAAACAGACTATAAATAAGATTATAAAAGGATGTAGTCTTACCTGTAGTTGACTGAATGTTCTTGGATGGTGGAGTCATAGATGAATTTTCTTGTGCTGATATTTTGATAAAAGAAACACTATTAGTCAGTTAACCAGTGTTCTGAACAGATGTCTGTCAAAGGAATAATCAACAATCAAACAAAGGAGGAAAAGTGGAGTCATTCTGCAGAGCAGCTCTCTTTGAGCAGCTGGTAATGCTTTCCTTTGATGGTTTATGGATTAACCTTATCTTTTAAAAACTGCCAATTGTTTTGTGCATTTTGTGATTCCAAGACACAGCTTGATCTCTTTTGTAGTGTGTTTTCTAACAGCCTCCTTAAATACTCTTGCAAATTTTGCAAGTGCGTCTATTTTGTACATTCAGTGACCTGTGAAGAGATACCTCTGCAAATTTTGCTTGCATAATTAAGAAGTTTGTTTCAAACTTTGACCTCATATCTTTTCTTTTAAAAGGTTTGTGTAAAGATTGTGTTCATTTGTGTAACAGCTACTAAACTATTAAAATTATAGCAACTAACTACGGGGTGTTGAATATATGTAGCGCTGAGCATATCTTGATCTGCTCTAAGTGGGCTATATTCCTGGATCCATTCTGGGTGGAGAAGCTTGGTTTCTTGTATTATGGCCAGATAAGTAATTGAATTAGAGTCCTTGGGAAAAGCCACGTAGGAAGCATTCAGAAGGAA
>NW_020707775.1:0-5920 GCF_002925995.2 Terrapene triunguis
TCAGCTCCATCTCTCTCTTGTGGGCCGCCTCTTTGGCTTTCTCTTCTCTGTCTCTCAGCTCTATCTCTTTTTCTTTCAGCTCCATAGCTCTCTTGTGGGCCTCCTCTTTAGCTTTTTCTTCTTTGGTAGTCATTTTCCTGGTTTTCTTGTGCTGGGTCACACCCCTCTGCAGTTGACTGAAATTGGGATGTACTTAGCTCTGACTGCTGCTGAGTTAACAGAGACTTTCTAACAAGCTACTCCCGAGGATGTAAAAAGAAAAAAAAAACAATTCAACTTGTAAATTATCTTTACCAGTCAGTCAAAGTTTGCTCCCTTTGAACCCTTCTCTTAACAAAGGACCTCGTTAAAAAAAACTTAACACCTCTGCCTTCAGGCAAGGAGAGATAAGATATGCATCTACCTTCAGCTCTGCTTTCCAAGCAGCTAGAAGGAAAAAAAAATCTCTTACTGACTTTGGGTTTAAAATGTATCCCACCGCTGCCACCATGTCAAGGCTGGATCCCCACTTTGAACTTTAGGGTTCAAATGTAGGGGCCTGCATAAAAACTTCTAAGCTTATCTACCAGCTTAGCTTTGGTCCGCTGCCACCATCACAAGAATTCCCTCCCTGGGAAGCCTTGAGAAACCTTTCACCAATTCCCTGGTGAACACAGATCCAAACCCCCTTGGATCTTAAAACAAGGAGAAGTTAACCATCCCCCCTCCTTCCTTCCACCCTCCTTTCACCAACTCCTGGTGAATACAGATCCAAACCCCCTTGGATCTTAAAACAAGGAGAAATCAATCTGGTTCTTAAAAAAGAAGGCTTTTAATTAAAGAAAAAGGTAAAAATCATCTCTGTAAAATCAGTATGGAGAATACTTTACAGGGTAATCAAACTTAAAGAGCTCAGAGGACCCCCCTCTGTCTTAGGTTCAAAGTACAGCAAACAAAAGATACACACTCTGGTAAAAAGGTACATTTACAAGTTGAGAAAACAAAGTAAATCTAAGACGCCTTGCCTGTCTTTTACTTACTAGTTTGAAATAGGAGAGACTTGTTTAGAAAGATGGGGAGAACCTGGATTGATGTCTGGTCCCTCTCAGTCCCAAGAGCGAACCACCCCTTAAAACAAAGAGCACACACACAAACCTTTCCCCCCCCCAAAATTTGAAAGTATCTTGTCTCCTTATTGGTCCTTCGGGTCAGGCGTCAGCCAGGTTACCCGAGCCTCTTAACCCTTTACAGGTAAAAGGATTTGGAGTCTCTGTACACAGAGAGCTGTTACCCTTCCCTTCATAGTTATGACACGCCCCCCAAATCACAGATAGTGTTGGACGTTTGGTTCCACACTGGCTGTGATTTCTTCCTGGAGTTTTAGGAGAAAACAGAGTTAATAAGACATACTACTGATTATATAAAAACTAACAATGTTTCATTCCAAGAACAATTGTTAACCAGTTAACTCTGGGAAACTTTCCCGGGAGAGTGCATCAGCCACTTTGTTAGAAGCTCCCGAAATGTGTTGTATTTCAAAATTAAAATCTTGGAGAGCTAAACTCCACCGAAGAAGTTTTTTGTTATTTCCCTTGGCGGTATGAAGCCACTGTAGCGCAGCATGGTCTGTTTGTAGTTGGAAACGCCGTCCCCAAACATATGGGCGTAGCTTTTCCAGCGCGTACACAATGGCGTAGCATTCCTTTTTGCTGATTGACCAGTGACTTTCCCTCTCAGACAGTTTTTTGCTGAGAAACACGACAGGATGGAATTCTTGATCCGGTCCTTCCTGCATTAAAACTGCTCCCACGCCTCTCTCGGAAGCATCTGTGGTTACTAGGAACGGTTTGTCAAAGTCTGGGGCCCTTAGCACAGGGTTAGACATGAGTGTTGCCTTAAGCTGGTTAAAGGCCTTTTGACACTTATCAGTCCACTGAACTGCATTTGGCTGTTTCTTTCTGGTTAGGTCTGTCAGCGGGGCGGCGATTTGGCTGTAGTGTGGTACAAATCGCCTATAATATCCGGCCAAGCCTAAGAAGGATTGGACCTGTTTCTTTGACTTTGGAACCGGCCACTTTTGGATAGCATCCACTTTGGCCTGTAGGGGATTTATAGTTCCTTGACCCACCTGGTGCCCCAGGTACGTTACTCTGTTTTGGCCTATTTGACACTTTTTAGCCTTAACAGTTAGTCCTGCCTGTCGGATGCGCTCGAAGACTTTTCCCAGGTGCTCCAGGTGTTCTGTCCATGAATCCGAAAAAATGGCCACATCATCGAGGTAGGCAACTGCAGATTCTCCCAATCCCGCTAAGAGACCATCTACAAGTCTTTGGAAGGTGGCGGGTGCATTTCGCAACCCGAAAGGGAGTACATTGAATTCATACACCCCTGCCTGGGTGACGAAGGCGGACCTTTCCTTAGCGGGTTCATTTAGTGGTACTTGCCAGTACCCTTTGGTTAAGTCTAAAGTGGAGATGAATTGGGCATGTCCCAATTTTTCCAATAGCTCATCTGTGCGTGGCATTGGATAGTTGTCAGGACGAGTTACAGCATTTAGCTTACGGTAGTCCACGCAAAAGCGTATTTCCCCATCTGGTTTGGGAACTAGAACCACTGGAGATGCCCATGCACTGTTAGAGGGGCGGATTATACCCATCTGTAGCATGTCCTGGATCTCCCTTTGTATAGCAGCTTGGGCATGAGGTGACTCCCGGTAGGGTGGGGTTCTAATTGGGTGAGCATTACCTGTGTCAATGGAGTGGTATGCCCGTTCGGTCCGTCCTGGAGTGGCTGAGAAAATTGGTGCAAAGCTTGTGCACAGCTCCTTGATCTGCTGTTGCTGCAGACGTCCCAGGGTCGTGGAGAGGTTCACCTCTTCCACGCCACCATTCCTTGTTCCTTCGTAGTAGACACCTGCAGGCCACTCCGCGCCATCTGTTTCCTGGGCTGTAAACTGGCAAACGTTTAATTCTCTGGAATAAAAGGGCTTAAGAGAATTAACATGGTATACCTTAGGCTTTATGTTGGAGGTGGGGGAGGCTATGAGATAGTTAACAGCTCCTAGGCGCTCCTGAACCGTGAATGGTCCTTCCCACGACGCTTCCATTTTATGGGCCTGGAGCGCCTTTAAGACCATGACTTGGTCTCCTACTTTGAAGGACCGTTCTCTGGAATGTTTATCATACCAGGCCTTTTGCTCTTCCTGAGCATCCTTTAGGTTTTCTTTAGCAAGGGCTAAAGAGTGTCGGAGGGTGTTTTGTAGGTTGCTTACAAAGTCTAGAATGTTAGTTCCTGGAGAAGGCGTAAACCCCTCCCATTGCTGCTTCACCAACTGTAATGGCCCCTTAACCTCGCGGCCATACACAAGTTCAAATGGTGAAAACCCTAAACTGGGATGTGGTACAGCCCTGTAGGCAAAAAGCAACTGCTGCAACACTAGGTCCCAATCATTGGAGTGTTCATTTATGAATTTACGTATCATGGCCCCCAAAGTTCCATTAAACCTCTCCACCAGACCATTGGTTTGATGGTGATGAGGGGTGGCAACCAAGTGATTCACCCCATGAGCTTCCCACAGGGTTTTCATGTTCCCTGCCAGGAAATTAGTTCTCGAATCTGTAAGGATGTCGGAGGGCCAACCTACCCTGGCAAAAATGTCTGCTAATGCCTGGCACACACTTTTAGCCTTGGTGTTGCTTAAGGGTACAGCTTCCGGCCATCGGGTAGCAAAATCCATGAAAGTTAGTACGTACTGCTTTCCTCTGGGTGTCTTCTTTGGGAAAGGACCCAGAATATCCACAGCTACTCGCTGAAATGGGACCTCAATTATGGGTAGTGGCTGGAGAGGGGCTTTAACCTGGTCTTGGGGCTTTCCCACTTGTTGGCACACCTCACAAGACCGGACATAATTAGCAACGTCCTTGCCCATTCCCTCCCAGTGGAAGGACTTCCCCAACCGGTCTTTGGTTCTGTTCACCCCAGAATGGCCACTGGGATGATCATGGGCTAAGCTCAAGAGCTTTACCCGATACTTAGTGGGAACTACCAACTGTTTTTGAGGATGCCAGTCTTCCTGGTGCCCACCAGAAAGAGTCTCCTTGTATAACAGTCCTTGTTCTACAACAAACCGGGATCGGTTAGAAGAGCTGAGAGGCGGTGGGGTGCTCCGTGCCGCCGCCCAAGCTTTCTGAAGGCTGTCATCTGCTTCCTGCTCGGCCTGGAACTGTTCCCTTGATGCTGGAGACATCAGTTCCTCCTTGGACTGTGGACTGGGGCTTGGTCCCTCTGGAAGCGATGCAGGTGCTGGGGCTGTTTCCACTGACCGTGAACCGCTGTCCGCTGGTGCACTATGTGGTATCTCAGGCTCTGGCTGAGCCTCTTGGGTAGGGTTATCTGCTGCTTCCGCCAGTTCAGGCTCGCTGGTGCCCTCTGGCATTGGAGTTGTAGACGGGGTTGCAAGCGCTGGACTCAGTGCTGGCAATGGTTCTGGTGCTGGTTGCGTTGCCAGTTCCGGTTCTGGGACTGGCTTTGGCTGGGTCTCTGGGATTGGATCCACTACGGCTGTTGCAGTCGTTGGCAGGGGATCCGGTTCCACCACCTGTGTTTGGGTCTCCGGTAACACCGACGGGGCTCTGGTGGACGGCTCAGGAACAGGGATGGGGGTGAAAGCTTGCTTAGCCTGGCTGCGGGTGACTATTCCCACCCTCTTGGCTAGCTTCACATGGTTGGCCAAGTCTTCCCCCAGCAGCATGGGGATGGGATAATTGTCATAGACTGCAAAAGTCCACATTCCTGCCCAGCCCTTGTACTGGACATGCAACTGGGCTGTAGGCAAGGTTACAGACTGTGACACGAAGGGTTGAATTGTCACTGTAGCCTCCGGGTTGATGAGTTTGGGGTCCACTAGGGATTGGTGGATAGTTGACACTTGTGCCCCAGTGTCCCTCCAAGCGATAACCTTCTTTCCGCCCACTCTCAAGGTTGCCCTTCGCTCCGAGGGTATGAGAGAGGCATCTGGGTCTGGGGATCTTTGGTGTGATTGGGGTGTAATGAACTGTAATCGGTTAGGGTTCTTGGGGCAGTGAGCCTTTATATGCCCCAGTTCATTACATTTAAAACATCGCCCTGCTAAGGTATCACCGGGGCGATGTTGGTTGATGGAGACTGGTGTGGTGGGGTGAGAAGGCGTCTGGGGTTTCCCTTGGGATGTGGGTGGGGCCTTGGGTTGTCCCCGGTGGTAAGGTTTTGTTTCGGCTTGCCCCTTCTGATATTCGCTCCAACTGCTACTAGCTTTTTTCTTTTCTGTCACCTCCACCCATTTGGCTCCAATCTCCCCCGCCTCGGTTACAGTTTTGGGCTTCCCATCTAGGATGTACCTTTCTATTTCCTCAGGAACACCCTCTAAAAACTGCTCCATTTGCAATAGGAAGGGCAACTCTTCCGTAGATTTAACATTTGCTCCTGATATCCAGGCATCCCAATTTTTCCCAATGTGGTAGGCATGTCGGGTAAATGACACATCGGGTTTCCACCTTAGGGCTCTGAACCGCCGACGGGCATGCTCAGGTGTTAGCCCCATTCTGATTCTGGCCTTGTTTTTAAAAAGTTCATAACTGTTCATGTGTTCCTTAGGCATTTCAGCCGCCACCTCTGCTAAGGGTCCACTGAGCTGCGGCCTCAGCTCTACCATGTACTGGGGTGGAGGGATGTTGTATCCAAGGCAGGCCCTTTCAAAATTTTCTAAGAAGGCCTCAGTATCATCGCCTGCCTTGTAGGTAGGGAATTTCCTGGGATGGGAAGTGGTACCTAGAGAGGAGTTGTTAGGATGGTCTGATGCACCCTGCCTAGTCCTTGCTGCTTCCAGTTCCATCTCTTTTTCTTTCAGCTCCATCTCTCTCTTGTGGGCCGCCTCTTTGGCTTTCTCTTCTCTGTCTCTCAGCTC
>NW_020707776.1:0-1158 GCF_002925995.2 Terrapene triunguis
GAAGGTGGAAATTATCCAAGGAGGTTTTCACTCTGTTAAAAAAAAAAATCACTATGTAAAATGTCATTCTGGGGCTCCAAATCACATTTGCTCAGTTTACATATCAATGGCTTTTCTAATGGCCGGTGCTGCAAACTTCACTTGGGATCTGAAAATCCAGCTGGGTTCTCTGTGTTTATGGCATCATCCTCAGTAGTAAAGAGTCTGCAGTTGTAACAAATCTGACAATGTTGATGATGCAAGTGTGAGGAAAATAAGATCCAGGTCCCACCCTCCTTCCTATCTCTTTTGGATGTTCAGGGTCACTGGGAGAGAAAAACTTTTCAGGAAAGGTGAGTACATGGCACAGGGAGTAGCAGATATTTGAGATGGTGCCACTTTCACGTGGTTCCTCTTACAACTGTAGCTACACTTTACAAATATTTCTTATAGACCAGGTGCTTCGGGATCTGACCCTGCCAAGGTCCTGAGCATCCCCTGCAAACATCAGGCCCATAGAGGGCAATTTGATACTGGAGCAATATACTACTCCACTTGAGATGTAGGCTCATACAACACTGTGAAAAGTCCTTAGGAAAAATGGAAATGAGATTAAGGTGCATTTCTGATCCTACTGCATTACAAAGGAGCTCACAAATGAGATTGTTTCTTCTCCTTGAGACAGTTTATTCCCCTGTTTATATTAATGTATACATTTATCTTCTTCGCCAAATGTCTTGTGCTGGCCAGCTGTTTACTTGCAAATAACGTGGGCCCCAGGACTAGTACAGATGTGATGCTATTTCATAACTTCGAAGAGAGAATTATTCTTATATCTATAAATTTGTCACATTGTACTGATGCAACTAGAATCTTTTTATAAATAAAATTTTTTAGATACCTTTCAAAAATACATTCAGCCAGGGAGGCAAAGCAGCTGATACTTGATATAATGGAGTTGTATGTAGGGTTGTCAACTTTCTATTGGCACAAAACCGAACATCCTAGCCCCACCCCTTCCCCTGAGGCTCACTCTCCCCCACCCTCACTCACTTTCACTGGGCTGGGGCAGGGGGTTGGGTTGCGGGAGAGGGCTCTAAATGGGGGTGTGGGCTCTGGGATGGGGCCAGAAATGAGGAGTTCAGGGTGTGGGAGGGGGCTCTGGGCTGGGGTAGGGAG
>NW_020707777.1:0-1172 GCF_002925995.2 Terrapene triunguis
GAAGGTGGAAATTATCCAAGGAGGTTTTCACTCTGTTAAAAAAAAAATCACTATGTAAAATGTCATTCTGGGGCTCCAAATCACATTTGCTCAGTTTACATATCAATGGCTTTTCTAATGGCCCGTGCTGCAAACTTCACTTGGGATCTGAAAATCCAGCTGGGTTCTCTGTGTTTATCGCATCATCCTCAGTAGTAAAGAGTCTGCAGTTGTAACAAATCTGACAATGTTGATGATGCAAGTATGAGGAAAATAAGATCCAGCTCCCACCTTCCTTCCTATCCCTTTTGGATGTTCAGGGTCACTGGGAGAGAAAAACTTTTCAGGAAAGGTGAGTACATGGCACAGGGAGTAGCAGATATTTGAGATGGTGCCACTTTCACATGGTTCCTCTTACAACTGTAGCTACACTTTACAAATATTTCTTATAGACCAGGTGCTTCGGGATCTGACCCTGCCAAGGTCCTGAGCATCCCCTGCAAACATCAGGCCCATAGAGGGCAATTTGATACTGGAGCAATATACTACTCCACTTGAGATGTAGGCTCATACAACACTGTGAAAAGTCCTTAGGAAAAATGGAAATGAGATTAAGGTGCATTTCTGATCCTACTGCATTACAAAGGAGCTCACAAATGAGATTGTTTCTTCTCCTTGAGACAGTTTATTCCCCTGTTTATATTAATGTATACATTTATCTTCTTCACCAAAGGTCTTGTGCTGGCCAGCTGTTTACTTGCAAATAACGTGGGCCCCAGGACTAGTACAGATGTGATGCTATTTCGTAACTTCGGAGAGAGAATGATTCTTATATCTATAAATTTGTCACATTGTACTGATGCAACTAGAATCTTTTTATAAATAAAATTTTTTAGATACCTTTCAAAAATACATTCAGCCAGGGAGGCAAAGCAGCCGATACTTGATATAATGGAGTTGTATGTAGGGTTGTCAACTTTCTATTGGCACAAAACCGAACACCCTAGCCCCACCCCTTCCCCTGAGGCTCACTCTCCCCAACCCTCACTCACTTTCACTGGGCTGGGGCAGGGGGTTGGGTTGCGGGAGAGGGCTCTAAATGGGGGTGTGGGCTCTGGGATGGGGCCAGAAATGAGGAGTTCAGGATGTGGGAGGGGGCTCTGGGCTGGGGTAGGGAGTTGGGGTGCTGGAGG